>NC_079200.1:6695864-6995864 GCF_029499605.1 Hyla sarda | reverse complement strand
CTCCTTCCTCCGTCCGGCTCCCGGCGTCTCCTGCTCTGGTCTGTGATCGAGCAGACAATACTAGAAGATGACCGAAAACACTGATCTGTTCTATGTCCTATACATAGAACAGATCAGTATTAGCAATCATGGTATTGCTATGAATAGTCCCCTATGGGGACTATTCAAGTGTAAAAAAAAATGTAAAAGTAAAAGTTAAAAAAAAGTGAAAAATCCCCTCCCCCAATAAAAAAGTAAAACGTCCGTTTTTTCCTATTTTACCCCCAAAAAGCGTAAAAATTTTTTTTTAGAGACATATTTACGGCGTGAACGGCGTGAACGAAAAAAAAAGTCCAAAATTCCTACTTTTTTAATACATTTTATTAAAAAAAATTATAAAAAATGTGTTAAAAGTTTTTTATATGCAAATGTGGTATAAAAAAAAAAGCACAGATCATGGCGCAAAAAATGAGCCCCCATACCGCCACTTATACGGAAAAATAAAAAAGTTATAGGTCATCAAAATAAAGGGATTATAAACGTACTAATTTGGTTAAAAAGTTTGTGATTTTTTTTAAGCGCAACAATAATATAAAAGTATATAATAATGGGTATCATTTTAATCGTATTGACCCTCAGAATAAAGAACACACGTCATTTTTACCATAAATTGTACGGCGTGAAAACGAAACCTTCCAAAATTAGCAAAATTGCGTTTTTCGTTTTAATTTCCCCACAAAAATAGTGTTTTTTGGTTGCGCCATACATTTTATGATATAATGAGTGATGTCATTACAAAGGACAACTGGTCGCACAAAAAACAAGCCCTCATACTAGTCTGTGGATGAAAATATAAGAGTTATGATTTTTAGAAGGCGAGGAGGAAAAAATGAAAACGTAAAAATTAAATTGTCTGAGTCCTTAAGGCCAAAATGGGCTGAGTCCTTAAGGGGTTAAAGGGGTATTCTGCCCCTAGACATCTTATCCTCTATCCTTTGAATAAAGGATAAGATGTCTGATGGCGAGGGTCCTGCCGCTGGGGACCCCCACGATCTCCGAGTTGCACCCAGCGATGGCTTAAAGCGGCGGGTGCAGTGCCGGACGCTCATGACTTCACGGCCACGCCCCACTCGTGATGTCACGGTCACGCCCCCTCAATGCAAGTCTATGGGAGGGGTCGTGACGGCCGTCACACCACCTCCCTTAGAGTTGCATTGAGGGGGGAGTGGCTGTGACGTCACAAGCCTCCACCCCGCATCGCCAGTCATCCGGCACGCCCCGCAGCCGAGAACGAGGGGGTCCCCGGCAGCCGTACCTCCGCGATAACACAGCTTATTCCCTATCCTTTGGATAGGGAATAAGATGTCTAGGGGTGGAGTATCCCTTTAACCCCTTAACACCCCATGTCATGGGACTGTTTAGGACGTACGGCGCAGGCTCCTGACTTCATCCCACTCCATACCTGGCAGCCCCACTGGCTGACTTCAGTAGCCAGGGGCCACGGCTATTAAAAGGGGTACTCCGGTGGAAAACTTTTTTTTTTGTTTTTTTATAAATCAACTGGTGCCAGAAAGTTAAACAGATTTGTAAATTACCTCTTTAAAAAAAAAATCTTTATCCTTCCAGTACTTTTTAGCAGCTGTATGCTACAGAGGAAATTATTTTTCTTTTTTTAATTTCTTCTTTGTGTTTTCCACAGTGCTCTCTGCTGACACCTCTGTCTATATCAGGAACTGTCCAGAGCAGGAGAAAATCCCCATAGCAAACCTATGTTGCTCTGGACAGTTCCTGACCTGGACAGAGGTGTTAGCAGAGAGCACTGTGGACAAGACAAAAAGAAATTCAAAAAGAAAATAACTAGAGAGGAGCGAACTTACAGTAAATTCGATTTGTCACGAAATTCTCGGCTCGGCAGTTGATGACTTTTCCTGCATAAATTAGTTCAGCTTTCCGGTGCTCCCGTGGACTGGAAAAGGTGGATACAGTCCTAGGAGACTCTTTCCTAGGACTGTATCCACCTTTTCCAGTCCACGGGAGCACTGGAAAGCTGAACTAATTTATGCAGGAAAAGACATCAACTGCCGAGCCGAGAAGTTCGTGACGAATCGAATTTACTGTATGTTCGCTCATCTCTAAAAATAACTTCTTCTGTATTATACAGCATCTAAGTACTGAAAGGATTAAGATTTATTAATAGAAGTAATTTACAAACCTGTTTAACTTTCTGGCACCAGTTCATTTAAAAATGAAGTACCCCTTTAACCATTTAGCTGCCTGCTGTCAACGTTGACAGCAGCATCTAAATAGGCGTTAGAACATTTGTTGGTTGGATCAGTGGTTCAGGTCAGCATGCTGGGAATTGTAGTTTTGCAACAGCTGGAGGCACACTGGTTGGGAAACAACTGGTTAAGTAGTTAAAATAGGCGATTCAGAATAAATCCTAGTTTGCTGTGTTACTATGTATCATCTCCACCTTCTACAAACTAACTTTTTTTTTATTTTATTTTTTTACTTTAGCCAAGAAAAAGCAAGAAGAGGACGACGACGACATGCGAGAACTAGAAAACTGGGCGGCAGTGTAAAGTTTGGAGAAATCTCCCAGGGTCAGGTGACAGAGACTGCTAACCTGTTGGAGTTGTGTGTACATATATATATATATACATGGGGGACAGAGATGGACTCAGCCGTTCTCCACCCCTTCTTCTTTCTCTGCCTGGAGCGTGAGTTCACAGAAACAAATAAGCCGCCACGGCTGACGTTCTGGATCCGGTGACATCCGTCTCTTTCATCTATCACTTTAAGTCCAGCGTTCGGCTCGGGATACGGCGTCCAGACCGCCGCCTCGGAAAAAAACAAACAAAAACCTTCTCTACATTACTTGGCTCTCGTATTCCCATACCGTCTCAAGCTTTGGTATTTCTAGAATCGCGATGTGCCGCACGGTTTATGACACAGGACGTCACAGCGTATCCTTTGTCCTTATTCACACCAGTCTTGGCTTCTTCTTCCTTTTTAGTCTTAGAGGCAGCAGCACAAAAAGAACATTAACTGCGGAGCAGGAGGGTCCCACGGAGCTGTCGGCTGTATTCATTCCTCATTCTTAAAGCAGTTGTAATGCAGTAGCCTGCCACCAGGTGGCGCTGTGGCCTCATGTACACGTTCAGCCTCCGGTACCTACAGCGGGATAGCACACGGCTGGTGGTTGTAGTTGTTTTTTCCAGCCTCCCGTTGGGATCCTCCCTCTGTCCGCACGTTACGATCGCTGGGCTTTTCATCCTTAAACCTTCACAAGTATCTTGTTTACAAGCATCTCGGAGCCTTTTCTTCAATCACCTCACACAACCGCGCGCCCTTCTCTGCCGGGGGAGGAACAGTAGGTAACGCCGGCCTAGAAGACGTAATAACCAGAGGATAGAAATGTTATAATAATGTCATCAGTTTTTCTCTTTTTTCTTCTTTTGAGCTGTATTTTCTTCACACCAGTAAATGTTATTATTATTATTAGTTTGGATGATACGTGTGTTTTATGTTTTATTTTTTTCCATTTTTTTTTTCTTTTTAAAATATATTAAGTCAGAAATCGTTTGCACTTTCTAAGTAAAAAAACAAAAACAAAAAAAAAACTTTATTCCTATCTTGTTTTTACAGAACAATTTGCCCTTAATTTGCCCCTTTTTAATAAGCGCGACATGAATTGGAAGAGGCGCCAGCGTGTAGCTTGCGTATCCGTCTAGACAGTGAATGGCTGCACAGCTCTAGCTTTGTACATGGAGTGAATGTATTTTGCGATACTGTACGTCCCTGTTTATAACATTTCCGATGACTTCGAGATCGCATTCGCTCTGACTCATTGACAGAAAATAAAAATATATTTCGAAAAGCCAATTGTGGATGGTTTGTTCTTAAAATAACAAAAAAATAAATAAAGAAAACTTTGCACGAAGCTTTGTGTTGACGTGCAAACTTTAGACTCCCAGCATGCCTGGACAACCAAAGGCTTGTCTGCCTCCTCCAGCTGATCCACACTGTCCCCGAAAGGTAAATCAATACTTCCCTCTCATCATAGCAGCTGAAGGCCTGTCTGCCTCCTCCAGATGACCCACACTGTCCTTGAAAGGTAAATGAATGCTTTCCTCCCATCATAGCAACTAAAGGCCTGTCTGCCACCTCCAGATGATCCACACTGTCCCTGAAAGGTAAATCTAGGCTACCTCCTATCTTAGCAGCAGAAGGCCTGTCTGCCTCCTCCAGATGATCCACACTGTCCCTGAAAGGTAAATCAAGGCTTGCTCTCATCTTAGCAGCCGAAGGCCTGTCTCGTAATCCAGAGGATCCACACTGTCCCTGAAAGGTAAATCAAGGCTTTACTCTCATCTTAGCAGCCGAAAGGCTTCCTGGGTATGCTGGGGGTTGTTAGTTTTGCAACAGCTAGAGGCACCCTGCTTGGGAAACACTGTCCTACGGGAAGCTGGGGTATGGGGGCTGTCCACACATTTGGGTTGATCAGCACCACCTTAGACGGTTATGAAGCCATCGGCCCCACCAAACCTATCCAGTTGTGTGCTTGCCGTTGACGCCCATTACAGGAACTATACCGCTTTGTTGTTTTACTATACCGCTCTCTCTCCTAAATTCCGGCCCCCGCTGAAATAATCGACCTGCTAATTCCTTCGGTAAAATCTGCTCGGAAAGAATTACATTATAAAAGCCGGCGAGCTCAGGGGGCTCATCGGACCCCTACAACACAGGGCCTATTTACACTACGGAATATCCGCTCAGAATTCCTGTGAAGGAAACTTGTTACAAGGTGTCCAGGGGGCGTGGCCATTGCGGTCTGTGGAGACGTTTCCGAGCGGTCCTAGCGTCGGCGTATACTGGCGGCGCTCACTATCTGCGGAATGTCCACTTGTATTTTCGGGGCAGACATTGCGCAATATTTACACCGTGGGAATATAACCGGACACTGAGATGTGCGTTGAATATTTAGCCGGTCAAAACGACCTGATCAGCTGATGAACAAGCGTTTTCTCGTTCGTCGGCTGATCAGATTTGCAGACTGTCCGCGGACCCATTTAAATGAATCGTAGCGGGAAACCTGTTGCTAGCTACTAGCGTGTGAATGCACCCTAAAAGGGGTTTATCCAGGAGTAGAAAAACAAATTCTAAAAAGCTATTTTTATATATATTTTTTTTTTTCAAAAACAGCGCCACCCCCTGACCTCAGGCTGTGTGTGGTATTACAACTTGACTCTATTCACTTCAATGTAACTGAGCTGCAATACCGCATACAACCTGAATGGAGTAAAAGGACATTGGATGTGCAGGTACGCTGTTGATCCCGTCATTAACCCTTTAGATGCTGTGTTCTGTGGCGATCACTAAAGCATTACATTATAAATGTCGGCTAGCTCAGGGTGCTCATCGGACCCCCGCAACATGGGGCCCATTTACACTACGGAATATCTGCGCAGAATTCTTGTGAAGGAAGTTTTTTTTTTTTTGTTTTTTTTAGAACGTCTCCAGGGGGTGTGGCCAAGCTGCAGTGGGTGGGTAAATACAGTAAATCCCTCCTACCCTGCAGCAAAGCTACTCACCCTGGCGACCATGTGACTTATGACCTATTGTCTCTGGTTGCATGGAATGCTGGGAAAGGTGAAAGACAACAGTAATAATAGGGACTTACCTTACAGTACTTCAGGGTGTGTAGAAGAGGAATATTAATGAAGGGACCGGATTACAGGGACCAACCGGACGGTCAGAACTGGACCATCCCCCAGTGCACGGAGATCCTAAATTTGCATATTCAGATTTATCAGTTGTTTTCTTTTTCCGGAATAGCGTTAAAAAAAAAAAAAGATAAACCGTGTTAGATTGAATGTTATCCGCACTATTACCGGTATAAACCGGTTGGGACCGGGGGGCTGCTGACCGCTCGTCATACCACGGAAATAAATAACTCTTATATGTTCCTCACTCGGTCATGCAGATTTTTTACATGTCTTTTAATGTGTCTAGCTTCTGTATTTTGGCTCACAAATCCCTCTGTTCTGCTGCTCACACATTCTGACATCCACTGCTCAGGAAGGAACGTGTCCAAGGCATGCACTGAGCCCGCCCTCACTCACCATGTATTCCCTTCCTCCCTGAGTCTACTGTGCTGTGCTGGGTCTCTTCATCCAATCACTGCAGGCTGCTCTGTAATCCCCTCTTTTCTGTTTACATTAGTGTTTCCCAACCAGGGTGCCTCCAGTTGTTGCAAAACTACAACTCCCAGCATGCCCGGACAGCCTTCGGCTGTCCGGGCATGCTGGGAGTTTGTAGTTTTTCAGCAGCTAGAGTCACCCTGGTTTGGAAACACTGGTTTACATGCTGCAGTCTGATAGGACAGGAGTGAGCACAGAGGAGTGCTAGTCCCGCCCTCACTTCCTGGACTTTGTCCATGCCTGTGCTTCAGCTGGGACAAAGATGATGCTGCATTTGGACAGGATAATGTTCTGGATGGTATGGGGACCCCTAGTGGTCTTTTATTTTTTATAAACCATTTCTCTACAAACAAAACAACATGTTTTTATGAAGTACGCTGAGGATCTCATCTCGGTACCTAATGGCAGTCAGGCTACCTCTGGCAAGCACATGGAGGGCTGTGCGGCCCCCCAAAGAAATGCCACCCCACACCATTACTGACCCACCGCCAAACCCGTCATGCTGGAGGATGTTGCAGGCAGCAGAACGTTCTCCACGGCGCCTCCAGACTATGTCACGTCTGCCACATGTGCTCAGTGTGAAGAATAAGAACACTATGGACTGTGGGTTCAGGAGTAACAGGTGACTAAGGATTTCCCATCCGAAACCTGTCGGGACCTATCGCTGGCCTTCATATTCTGTATTACTGTCTCCTGCCAGTCACTGGGACTTATCATACAAAGCTTCTGAAGTGTCCCATAGCTATTAGATCGCACAATTCCGGTATTTCTATAGCAGATTGTGCCCGTGCGCCCTCACTAGACGGATAGCGGCAACTAATAAAAGTTGTGCGATGGCGAAATCTTTTCTGCGATTAGTCCCGGCTCACCTTTCCTGTCACCGTGTCTCACCGCCCGAGTAAACAGCGTTTTCTATCTAATGGATATTCTGCTGAGTAGGATTATGGATTTCTGAGGAAGTGTAATGTCTCTCATATATCACGGTGATTCGGGCCGCGCACCAGACACCGGAAGGATTTATGCTCAGACTGCCAGCTACAGAACTTCTGCTCCTCGCGGAGACCGCCGCTGGGAGACGGAGATTTACAAGGCGGGCGCCATGAGACACCCTGATCCCTAACCAGTGGTCTTCAAACTGCAGCCTACCAGCTGTTGCAAAACTTAGACTCCCAGCATGCCTGGACAGCCAAAAGCCTGTCTACCTTCTCCTGAGGATTTGCACTGTCCCTGAAAGGTAAATCAAGGCTTCCCTCTTAGCTCATTCCTTACCAGTGGTCTTTAAATTGCACCCTGCCAGCTGTAGCAAAACCTCAACTCCCTACAGGGGAGATTTATCAAAAACTTCAGAGGAAGAGTTGTGCAGTTGCCCATGGCAACCAGTCAGATTGCTTCTTTCATTTTTAGAGACCTGTGAAAAAGGAAAGAAGCAATCTGATTGGTTGCCATGGGCAACTGCACCACTCTTCCTCTGCAGTGTTTGATATATCCCCCACAGCGTGCCTGGACAGCCAAAAGCATATCTTCTCCAGACTGAATAATACCGCCATACAGTGACTGAATAATACCGCCATACAGTGACTGAATAATACCGCCATACAGTGACTGAATAATACCGCCATACAGTGACTGAATAATACCTCCATACAGTGACTGAATAATACCTCCATACAGTGACTGAATAATACCTCCATACAGTGACTGAATAATATCGCCATACAGTGACTGAATAATACCGCCATACAGTGACTGAATAATACCGCCATACAGTGACTGAATAATACCGCCATACAGTGACTGAATAATACCACCATACAGTGACTGGATATTAACTCCATACGGTGACTGAATAATACCTCCATACGGTGACTGAATAATACCTCCATACAGTGAATAATACCTTCATACAGTGACTGAATAATACCGCCATACAGTGACTGAATAATACCTCCATACAGTGATTGAATACCGCCATACAGTGACTGAATAATACCGCCATACAGTGACTGAATAATACCGCCATACAGTGACTGAATAATACCTCCATACAGCAATTGAATAATACCACCATACAGTGACTGAATAATACCTCCATACAGTGACTGAATAATACCTCCATACAGCAATTGAATAATACCACAATACGGTGACTGAATAATACCACCGTACTGTGACTGAATAATACCACCATACGGTGACTGAATAATACCTCCGTACGGTGACAGAATAATACCTCCGTACACTGACTGAATAATACCACCATACAGTGGCTGAATAATACCACCGTACAGTGACTGAATAATACCACCGTACAGTGACTGAATAATACCTCCATACAGTGACTGAATAATACCTCCATACAGTGACTGAATAATACCTCCATACAGTGACTGAATAATATCGCCATACAGTGACTGAATAATACCGCCATGCAGTGACTGAATAATACCGCCATACAGTGACTGAATAATACCGCCATACAGTGACTGAATAATACCACCATACAGTGACTGGATATTAACTCCATACGGTGACTGAATAATACCTCCATACGGTGACTGAATAATACCTCCATACAGTGAATAATACCTTCATACAGTGACTGAATAATACCGCCATACAGTGACTGAATAATACCTCCATACAGTGATTGAATACCGCCATACAGTGACTGAATAATACCGCCATACAGTGACTGAATAATACCGCCATACAGTGACTGAATAATACCTCCATACAGCAATTGAATAATACCACCATACAGTGACTGAATAATACCTCCATACAGTGACTGAATAATACCTCCATACAGCAATTGAATAATACCACAATACGGTGACTGAATAATACCACCGTACTGTGACTGAATAATACCACCATACGGTGACTGAATAATACCTCCGTACGGTGACAGAATAATACCTCCGTACACTGACTGAATAATACCACCATACAGTGGCTGAATAATACCACCGTACAGTGACTGAATAATACCACCGTACGGTGACTGAATAATACCTCCGTACGGTGACAGAATAATACCTCCGTACACTGACTGAATAATACCACCATACAGTGACTGAATAATACCTCCATACAGTGACTGAATAATACCACCATACAGTGACTGAATAATACCTCCATACAGTGACTGAATAATACTTCCGTACACTGGATGAAAAATAAATACCAATATACAGTGTCTGAATAATTCCACCATACAGTGACTGAATAATACCACCATACAGTGACTGAATAATATCACCGTACAGTGACTGAATAATACCTCCATACAGTGACTGAATAATACCTCCATACAGTGACTGAATAATACCACCATACAGTGACTGAATAATACCTCCATACAGTGACTGGATAATACCACCATACAGTGACTGAATAATACTTCCGTACACTGGATGAAAAATAAATACCAATATACAGCGTCTGAATAATACCGCCATACAGTGACTGGATAATAACTCCAGACAGTGACTGAATAATACCTCCATACTGTGACTGAATAATACCTCCATACAGTGACTGAATAATTCCACCATACAGTGACTGAATAATACCACCATACAGTGACTGAATAATACCACCATACAGTGACTGAATAATACCACCATACAGTGACTGAATAATACCTCCATACAGTGACTGAATAATACCTTCATACAGTGACTGAATAATACTTCCATACACTGGATGAAAAATAAATACCAATATACAGTGTCTGAATAATACCGCCATACAGTGACTGGATAATACCACCATACTATGACTGAATAATACCTCCATACAGTGACTGAATAATACCGCCATACAGTGACTGAATAATACTGCCATACAGTGACTGAATAATACCACCATACAGTGACTGAATAATACCGCCATACAGTGACTGAATAATACCGCCATACAGTGACTGAATAATACCACCATACAGTGACTGAATAATACCTCCATACAGTGACTGAATAATACCTCCATACAGTGACTGGATAATATCTCCATACAGTGACTGGATAATACCATCATACAGTGACTGAATAATACCACCATACAGTGACTGAATAATACCGCCATACAGTGACTGAATAATACCACCATACAGTGACTGAATAATACCTCCATACAGTGACTGAATAATACCACCATACAGTGACTGAATAATACCTCCATACAGTGACTGGATAATATCTCCATACAGTGACTGGATAATACCACCATACAGTGACTGAATAATACCTCCATACAGTGACTGAATAATACCACCATACAGTGACTGAATAATACCTCCATACAGTGACTGGATAATATCTCCATACAGTGACTGGATAATACCTCCATACTGTGACTGAA
Organism: Hyla sarda; assembly: GCF_029499605.1. Classification (NCBI taxonomy): domain Eukaryota; kingdom Metazoa; phylum Chordata; class Amphibia; order Anura; family Hylidae; genus Hyla; species Hyla sarda. The sequence goes on along the minus strand of NC_079200.1, from coordinate 6,985,317 downwards.
TAATATCACCATACAGTGACTGAATAATACCACCATACAGTGACTGAATAATACCGCCATACAGTGACTGAATAATACCACTATACAGTGACTGAATAATACCTCCATACAGTGACTGAATAATACCTCCATACAGTGTCTGAATAATACCGCCATACAATAACTGAATAATACCGCCATACAGTGACTAATATTCATAGGTGTTATTTGTGGCCCCTATATATAATTGGTTTCTTATAACCTGCACTAATAAGGCACATAAACTATAGGGAACAGCCCGGCGTCTATTCTCCGATAAGTACTGTGCACTATATAGCAGTATATCGTGTATATCGCTGTATTACGTTATTCTCTCTTTCTGTCCGTACCTATTATATCTTTTATATCTGTATAATATCAGCTATTTCTGTCAAGCAGCGATTTGTTCACATTTCCATCCTGAAGAACAGAACGTGTAACCGTAGGACGTGAGAGCGAAGAGCGGCGCCATAATTGTGCCTGCGCGGCCGCCCCGCGCCTCCTCTCTAACCCCTGTTGCTTTTTAGATTGACAGCCAAGAATAACATTGTATGTTTAGTGTCACCGCCTGTCCCTGGTGATTTAAACATGACAGACGAAGAGAGCCCTGCCATGGCTGCTGCCGACCACTAGGGGGCGCTGTGGTATCACCGCTGGAGTCCTCACATAGACGGGGACAGCCGCTGCTCATATGTCAGATCTCATTTAGTAAAGACGTGTTAGAAAATAAGGACTTTAAACAGGACCACAACGGGTCTGAACACTGCGGAATTCATTTGTGTGAACGAGACGGAAAATCGCGCACGTCTCGTGTGAATCTTATCGGACTGAACCCAAGAAGATTCATAACTAAGATTCCTTCCTCCGGTACCGTGCGGAATGACCATGAGACACCAGTGCGAGACGTGGTCACCTTATGGGAAGGACTCACCTGAGCCACCATAGTAATGGGTTCAAATATGTCATCATTAAAGGACTCCTAAGAGTCAGAGAGATGGCCTGACCCCATCTTATCTATGTATTTGTGTCACATATTGTGAATGGCCTGACCCCATCTTATCTATGTATTGTTGTCACCTATTGTGAATGGCCTGACCCCATCTTATCTATGTATTGTTGACGCCCATTGTGAAGGGCCTGACCTTATCTATATGCAGGTGTAATGTATTGTGAATTCCCTGATCCCATTTTATCTATATACTGGTGTCACCTATTGTGAATGATCTGATCTCATCTTATCTATATACCGATGTCACCTATTGTTAATGATCTGATCTTATTTTTATCTATATATTGGTGTCGCCTATTGTGAATGATCTGATCCCATTGTTATCTATGTATATGGTGTCACCTATTGTGAATGGTTTGATCCCATCTTATCTAAAAACTGGTGTCATCTATTGTGAATGATCTGACCCCATCTTATCTATGTATTGTTGACGCCTATTTTGAAGGGCCTGACCGTATCTTATCTATATGCAGGTGTAATGTATTGTGAATGCCCAGATCCCATTTTATCTATATACTGGTGTCACCTATTGTGAATGATCTGATCCCATCATATCTATATACTGGTGCCACCTATTGTGAATGATCTGATCCTATTTTTATCTATATATTGGTGTCACCTATTGTGAATGATCTGATCCCATTGTTATCTATGTATATGGTGTCACCTATTGTGAATGGTTTGATCCCATCTTATCTATATACTGCTGTCATCTATTGTGAAGGATCTGATCCCATCATATCTATATACTGCTGTCATCTATTGTGAATGACCTGACCCCATATTATCTATATATTGGTGTTACTTATTGTGAATGGTCCTGTAGGTAAGTAGTAACCAAAGAAAGACAGAAATATATAAATCAGGAAGTAGGTAGGTAGTAAGTAACATTATTGTGGTTGTGTACTAAGCCTATAGTATAAGGTGAACTCCCAACTCAACACCAAACAAAAAAAAAATATAAAACTTGCTATACATTAAAAACCAAATCTAATGATAAAAAGGAGGAATAACATCAAAAATATGCGGCATCACCGGACACGCTGCATGACACGTGATGGTTATCAGGGGGTAATACTTTCACTGATGGTCTAAGCGAGTGCAAAACACGGCATATAAAACATATAAATGTATAAAAATACCAAGTGCTGTGTGCAAACAATACCGAAATGTGCAAATACTAGAGATAATGTAGCAGCATATAACACCCACAGATCCACAAGAGGAGATGCAGGGACCGGGATGACGACACTCCGGACGAAGGTCAGCGTAGACCCCCCCCCCTTTGTGCCAGGTTGGAAAAAAAAGTATAAAAAACACAAAAACAGATACTCAATTCTGTTCAACGCAGCGATCAGCAAAACAGCGCGGCCGTGTCCTTCATACCTGCACTGCATGGGGGCAGAGCTCACAGTCTCCTCTCAGAATACACTGACAGGCAGCGATCAGTGACATAATCCTACCTGTACCGCATGGGGGCAGAGCTCACAGTCTCCTCTCAGAATACACTGACAGGCAGCGATCAGTGACATAATCCTACCTGTACCGCATGGGGGCAGAGCTCACAGTCTCCTCTCAGAATACACTGACAGGCAGCGATCAGTGACATAATCCTACCTGTACCGCATGGGGGCAGAGCTCACAGTCTCCTCTCAGAATACACTGACAGGCAGCGATCAGTGACATAATCCTACCTGTACCGCATGGAGGCAGAGCTCACAGTCTCCTCTCAGAATACACTGACAGGCAGCGATCCCCTGTATACATGTGTGTGTGTATACAGCTATAGCAGTGCTCGCTCGCCTGCGGACCTGGGGCAAGTGTCCTGGATCCCCATTAGAGACCGAGCCAGACTCAGGGCTATGGGGACCAGGCCTGGGGCTTCAGCCCCTATAGCCCCCCCTGCCGACTGGTTGTCCGTATCCCGAGCCCTCTTAGAGAACATCTCCATAGAGCGGTACAACCATGTATCCAGTATTCATGAGGACGCAGCACATGGGATTACAGTAATATTTCTGGCTTTACAGCCCATGTAGTCATTAGGTTTTACAGGCCGGAGCTTGAGCCGGTGCCGGAGCCGTAAAATTTGCCTTTGATCTTTTTTTTTTATTATCAGGGCAGGGACACAGATCGGAGACAATGGAGGGAAACGTCAAATCGGCATCAAGAATTATTCCGACCAAAGCAAAATAAATATAAAAGCTACAACATAGATAACGTACTGTAATAAAGGGGAACTCTACCAACACTTATGGGTGATGATGGTCACTGAGGTCGGGATTATTAATGAATGAAGCGATGGACTCTCAGCGATGGACTCTCTTTGGCTCGTTGTTTTGGCTGACATGGAGATTCCCCCCCCCCCCCCAAATTTCCCTCCTCTCTCAAGTTTCAATTTCCCACCAAACCAGCTTAAGCCCACCCAAAAGAATGGCCTATGGCACTATGGTGGATGGGAGAGGGATTGTCCTTAGTGCCCTGTGTTAGGGAGGTCTTGCAGGGCACTTCTAAAACAGGGTCTGGTATTGGGAACCCGCCAAGGTCATGAGACCCCCTCATGGTTATGGTGGATACGAAGTTAAGAATACAGTGTTGTTCCAACTGGGATAAGTTCTAGGGCCCCATGGTGTGTGACATGTTACTGCTTGAGTGGTGCCGTGGCTGTTCTATATATTGGTTAAATTGATGAGTGGTCAGAGATGGTATTCTAAAGACATTGGTTGTAACCAGTGGTTATTTTGAGTTTCTGTTGCCATCCTGAACCAGTCTGCCCATTCTCTTCTGACATAAAAATGTATCAACACTGAAAGGTAAATCAAGGGTTTGTTTCTCTCATCTCCGCAGTCTTTGGCTGTCCAGGCATGCTTTGAGTTGTCTCTAGGACAGTGTTTCCCAACCAGGGTGCCTCAATCTGTTGCAAAACTACAACTCCCAGCATGCCAGGACAGCAAAAGGCTTGTCTGCTTCCTACAGAGGATCCACACTGTCCCTGAAAGGTAAATCAAGGGTACCCTCTTATCTCAGCAGTCTTTGGCTGTCCAGGCATGCTGGGAGTTGTCTCTAGGACAGTGTTTTCCAACCAGAGGCTGTCCAGGCATGCTGGGAGTTGTAGTTTTGCAACAGCTGGAGGCACCCTGGTTTAGAAACAATGAACTAGAGAATAGTTTGTGGATCAAGTGTAATTAAGTATCCGCATAGAAAGGAAATTTTACTATTTTCTCTACGTTTCAGTTCCTACAGAATATAGGGGTCATGACCAGTTTTTACACAATATCCACAACTAAACCTGCCTGTAATGCGCCAAAGTCATCCCAGAGCAAAACAATTAATTCGTCCTCATATTCATGCCGACTATAAAATGGTAAATTTCTGTGCATTACACATCTATCCCAGTAATTTCTGTGCATTACACATCTATCCCAGTAATTTCTGTACATTACACATCTATCCCAGTAATTTCTGTACATTACACATCTATCCCAGTAATTTCTGTACATTACACATCTATCCCAGTAATTTCTGTACATTACACATCTATCCCAGTAATTTCTGTGCATTACACATGTATCCCAGTAATTTCTGTGCATTACACATCTATCCCAATAATTTCTGTGCATTACACATCTATCCCAGTATTTTCTGTGCATTACACATCTATCCCAGTAATTTCTGTGCATTACACATCTATCCCAGTAATATCTGTGCATTACACATCTATCCCAGTAATTTCTGTGCATTACACATGTATCCCAGTAATATCTGTGCATTACACATGTATCCCAGTAATTTCTGTGCATTACACATCTATCCCAGTAATTTCTGTGCATTACACATGTATCCCAGTAATATCTGTGCATTACACATCTATCCCAGTAATTTCTGTGCATTACACATGTATCCCAGTAATTTCTGTGCATTACACATGTATCCCAGTAATTTCTGTGCATTACACATCTATCCCAGTAATTTCTGTGCATTACACATGTATCCCAGTAATTTCTGTGCATTACACATGTATCCCAGTAATTTCTGTGCATTACACATCTATCCCAGTAATTTCTGTGCATTACACATGTATCCCAGTAATTTCTGTGCATTACACATCTATCCCAGTAATTTCTGTGCATTACACATCTATCCCAGTAATTTCTGTGCATTACACATCTATCCCAGTAATGTCTGTGCATTACACATCTATCCCAGTAATGTCTGTGCATTACACATCTATCCCAGTAATTTCTGTGCATTACACATGTATCCCAGTAATATCTGTGCATTACACATCTATCCCAGTAATTTCTGTGCATTACACATGTATCCCAGTAATTTCTGTGCATTACACATGTATCCCAGTAATTTCTGTGCATTACACATCTATCCCAGTAATTTCTGTGCATTACACATGTATCCCAGTAATTTCTGTGCATTACACATGTATCCCAGTAATTTCTGTGCATTACACATCTATCCCAGTAATTTCTGTGCATTACACATGTATCCCAGTAATTTCTGTGCATTACACATCTATCCCAGTAATTTCTGTGCATTACACATCTATCCCAGTAATTTCTGTGCATTACACATCTATCCCAGTAATGTCTGTGCATTACACATCTATCCCAGTAATTTCTGTGCATTACACATCTATCCCAGTAATTTCTGTACATTACAAATCTATCCCAGTAATTTCTGTACATTACACATCTATCCCAGTAATTTCTGTACATTACACATCTATCCCAGTAATTTCTGTACATTACACATCTATCCCAGTATTTTCTGTGGATTACACATCTATCCCAGTATTTTCTGTGCATTACACATGTATCCCAGTAATTTCTGTGCATTACACATGTATCCCAGTAATTTCTGTGCATTACACATCTATCCCAGTAATTTCTGTGCATTACACATCTATCCCAGTAATTTCTGTGCATTACACATCTATCCCAGTAATTTCTGTGCATTACACATCTATCCCAGTAATTTCTGTGCATTACACATCTATCCCAGTAATTTCTGTGCATTACACATCTATCCCAGTAATTTCTGTGCATTACACATGTATCCCAGTAATTTCTGTGCATTACACATCTATCCCAGTATTTTCTGTGCATTACACATCTATCCCACTGATTTCTGTGCATTACACATCTATCCCAGTAATTTCTGTGCATTACACATCTATCCCAGTAATTTCTGTGCATTACACATCTATCCCACTGATTTCTGTGCATTACACATGTATCCCAGTAATTTCTGTGCATTACACATCTATCCCAGTAATTTCTGTGCATTACACATCTATCCCACTGATTTCTGTGCATTACACATGTATCCCAGTAATTTCTGTGCATTACACATGTATCCCAGTAATTTCTGTGCATTACACACTGTCACGATTCGGCTGGCAGGAGGTGGATCCTCTGTGCCAGAGAGGGATTGGCGTGGACCGTGCTAGTGGACCGGTTCTAAGTTACTACTTGTTTTCACCAGAGCCCGCCGCAAAGCGGGATGGTCTTGCAGCGGCGGTAGTAACCAGGTCGTATCCACTAGCAACGGCTCAACCTCTCTGACTGCTGAAGATAGGCGCGGTACAAGGGAGTAGACAAGAGCAAGGTCGGACGTAGCAGAAGGTCGGGGCAGGCAGCAAGGATCGTAGTCAGGGGCAACGGCAGGAGGTCTGGAACACAGGCTAGGAACACACAAGGGAACGCTTTCACTGGCACAATGGCAACAAGATCCGGCGAGGGAGTGCAGGGGCAGTGAGCAGATATAGTCTGGGAGCAGGTGGAAGCCAATTAAGCTAATTGGGCCAGGCACCAATCATTGGTGCACTGGCCCTTTAAGTCTCAGAGAGCTGGCGCGCGCGCGCCCTAGAGAGCGGAGCCGCGCGCGCCAGCACATGACAGCAGGGGACCGGAACAGGTAAGTGACCTGGGATGCGATTCGCGAGCGGGCGCGTCCCGCTGTGCGAATCGCATCCCCGACGGCCATGACAGTGCAGCGCTCTCGGTCAGCGGGACTGACCGGGGCGCTGCAGGGAGAGAGACGCCGTGAGCGCTCCGGGGAGGAGCGGGGACCCGGAGCGCTAGGCGTAACAGTACCCCCCCCCTTAGGTCTCCCCTTTTCTTTGTCCGGTAACTGCCTCCCCTGGGATGAGGACACCGGGAAAGAATGGAGGGTTTCCTCAATGGCAGGCAGTACAGCAGGAGTGGGAATGGGGAGGGAGGGCAGAGGGCGAAGCCTGGCACGGGGCAGTGTGACACCAGGACGGGGGCTATGAGGAGGCACTGAGGCTTGCCTGACGGGACTGGGAGGGGGGGAGAGGCACTTCCTATGGCAGGCAGAGTCCCAGTTCTTGATCTCCCCGATGGTCCAATCAAGGGTGGGAGAATGAAGCCGGAGCCATGGCAGACCGAGGAGGACCTCAGAGGTACAGTTGGGAAGGACGAATAACTCAATCCTTTCGTGGTGGGGTCCAATACACATCAGGAGGGGTTCTGTGCGGTAACGCACGGTGCAATCCAATCTGACTCCGTTGACCGCGGAAATGTAGAGCGGCTTGACGAGACGGGTCACCGGGATGCGGAATTTATTCACCAGAGAATCCAGAATAAAATTCCCAGAGGCACCAGAGTCCAGGCAGGCCACGGCTGAGAGGGAGGAGTTGGCTGAAGGAGAAATCCGCACGGGCACCGTGAGACGTGGAGAAGCAGACTTAGAACCAAGAGACGCCACACCCACGTGAGCTGGGTGCGTGCGTGCGTTTCCCAGACGTGGAGGACGAATAGGGCAATCCACCAGGAAATGCTCGGTACTGGCACAGTACAGACAAAGATTTTCTTCCCTACGGCGATTCCTCTCTTCCTGGGTCAGGCGAGACCGATCCACTTGCGGGAGGCCCAGGCGTAGGTTGCAACGGAGACTGTGGGAGAGGTGCCCAGAGATCTAAGTCTTTTTCCTGGCGGAGCTCTTGATGTCTCTCAGAAAAGCACATGTCAATGCGGGTGGCCAAATGGATAAGTTCTTGCAGGTTGGCAGGAATCTCTCGTGCGGCCAGCATATCCTTGATGCGACTGGATAGGCCTTTTTTAAAGGTCGCGCAGAGAGCCTCGTTATTCCATGATAATTCAGAAGCAAGAGTACGAAATTGGATGGCGTACTCGCCCACTGAAGAATTACCCTGGACCAGGTTCAGCAGGGCAGTCTCGGCAGAAGAAGCTCGGGCTGGTTCCTCGAAGACACTACGGACCTCAGCGAAGAAGGACTGGACTGTGGCTGTGGCAGGATCATTGCGGTCCCAGAGCGGTGTGGCCCAAGACAAGGCCTTTCCTGAAAGAAGGCTCACTACGAACGCCACCTTAGACCGTTCTGTAGGAAACAAGTCCGACAACATCTCCATATGCAGGGAACACTGAGACAGAAATCCACGGCAGAGTCTAGAGTCCCCATCAAATTTGTCCGGCAGGGACAAGCGGAGGCTAGGAGCGGCCACTCGCTGCGGAGGAGGTGCAGGAGCTGGCGGAGGAGATGGTTGCTGCTGTAGCAGAGGCAGAAGTTGCTGTAACATGGCGGTCAACTGCGACAGCTGCTGTCCTTGTTGGGCAATCTGCTGCGATTGCTGAGCGACCACCGTGGGAAGGTCAGCGAGACTTGGCAGCGGCACCTCAGCGGGATCCATGGCCGGATCTACTGTCACGATTCGGCTGGCAGGAGGTGGATCCTCTGTGCCAGAGAGGGATTGGCGTGGACCGTGCTAGTGGACCGGTTCTAAGTTACTACTGGTTTTCACCAGAGCCCGCCGCAAAGCGGGATGGTCTTGCAGCGGCGGTAGTGACCAGGTCGTATCCACTAGCAACGGCTCAACCTCTCTGACTGCTGAAGATAGGCGCGGTACAAGGGAGTAGACAAGAGCAAGGTCGGACGTAGCAGAAGGTCGGGGCAGGCAGCAAGAATCGTAGTCAGGGGCAACGGCAGGAGGTCTGGAACACAGGCTAGGAACACACAAGGGAACGCTTTCACTGGCACAAGGCAACAAGATCCGGCAGGTGAGTGCAGGGGCAGTGAGCAGATATAGTCTGGGAGCAGGTGGAAGCCAATTAAGCTAATTGGGCCAGGCACCAATCATTGGTGCACTGGCCCTTTAAGTCTCAGAGAGCTGGCGTGCGCGCGCCCTAGAGAGCGGAGCCGCGCGCGCCAGCACATGACAGCAGGGGACCGGGACAGGTAAGTGACCTGGGATGCGATTCGCGAGCGGGCGCGTCCCGCTGTGCGAATCGCATCCCCGACGGCCATGACAGTGCAGCGCTCTCGGTCAGCGGGACTGACCGGGGCGCTGCAGGGAGAGAGACGCCGTGAGCGCTCCGGGGAGGAGCGGGGACCCGGAGCGCTAGGCGTAACACACATCTATCCCAGTAATTTCTGTGCATTACACATCTATCCCAGTATTTTCTGTGCATTACACATCTATCCCACTGATTTCTGTGCATTACACATGTATCCCATTAATTTCTGTGCATTACACATCTATCCCAGTAATTTCTGTGCATTACACATCTATCCCAGTAATTTCTGTGCATTACACATGTATCCCAGTAATTTCTGTGCATTACACATGTATCCCAGTAATTTCTGTGCATTACACATCTATCCCACTGATTTCTGTGCATTATACATCCACCCAATGATTTCTGTGCATTACACATGTATCCCAGTAATTTCTGTGCATTACACATGTATCCCAGTAATATCTGTGCATTACACATCTATCCCAGTAATTTCTGTGCATTACACATCTATCCCAGTAATTTCTGTGCATTACACATGTATCCCAGTAATTTCTTTGCATTGCACATTTATTCCAGTGATTTCTGTGCATTATACATCTATCCCACTGATTTCTGTGCATTATACATCCACCCAATGATTTCTGTGCATTACACATCTATCCCACTGATTTCTGTGCATTACACATCTATCCCACTGATTTCTGTGCATTACACATCTATCCCACTGATTTCTGTGCATTACACATCTATCCCACTGATTTCTGTGCATTATACATCCACCCAATGATTTCTGTGCATTACACATCTATCCCACTGATTTCTGTGCATTACACATCTATCCCACTGATTTCTGTGCATTACACATCTATTCCAGTGATTTCTGTTCATTACACATCTATTCCAGTGATTTCTGTGCATTATACATATATCACAATGATTTCTGTCCATTACACATCTATCCCATTGATTTCTGTACATTATACATATATCACAATGATTTCTGTCCATTACACATCTATCCCATTGATTTCTGTGCATTATACATATATCCCACTGATTTCTGTGCATTATACATATATCACAATGATTTCTGTCCATTACACATCTATTCCAGTGATTTATGTGCATTTTACACTAATTTCTGTGTTAGCTACTATCTGGTCAGTTTCCTTTATGTAAACAGCTGAGGGTGTTGGGATCCAGTGGTGCAATGGGGACGCACAGCACCTAGGGCAACTACTGTGCCCCAAAACCCCACAAATGTAATGTGAGATATGATGCACGCTCTGTATGCATCGCTGCTCATTTTACACTGCAAGAGCACCCAGCAAAATGTACAGTGCACAGTAGTGAGCAGCCATGTATACACTCTATGTCATTCACTTTAGAGGGAACAGATTCCACTGCTAAAATATTTGGCCCAGGAGGAACTGCTTCTTTAGCCCCAATGTTTTTCTAGCCTCGATTTTTCTGTCTGCTTCCTCCAGAGGGTCCACAATCCCTGAAAGGTAAATCAAAGCTTCCCTCTCATCTAGTCCCTTAGCGAAGTGGTCTGCAAAACTACAACGCCTTGTCAGCCTTTGGCAACATCCGCAAATAATTTGTTTTCTCTGTGTTCATGTGTCTTTCCTCCGCACTCCAAAACCTACTGATGGGTGATTTTCGATTGTGAACCCCAATGAGGACAGGGACCATTTTGAGTCCATAACCGTGCCAGCCATAGTATTCTGAAGGGTACCAACCTCTACACATCCATTACTGCCAACCATATTGTCCTCAATTATCGCCAACCACAATCTCCTCCCCTTAAGTACTGACTACGGTGTCGCTCTGAAAGCTATACAGTGGGGCAAAAAATATTTAGTCAGCCCCCAATTGTACAAGTTCTCCCCCTTATAAAGATGAGGCTGTAATTATCATCACAGGTTATAACCTCAACTATGAGACAGAATGAGAAAAAATCCATAAAATCACATTGTCTGATTTTGAAAGAATTTATTTGCAAATTATGGTGGAAATTAAATATTTGGTCAATAACAAAAGTTCATCTCAATACTTTGTTATATCCCTTTGTTGGCAATGACAGAGGTCACATGTTTTCTGTCTTCACAAGGTTCTCACACACTGTTGTTGGTATTTTGGCCAATTCCTCCATGCAGATCTCCTCTAGAGCAGTGATGTTTTGGGGCTGTCGCTGGAAAACACGGACTTTCAACTCCCTCCAAAGGTTTTCTATGGGGTTGAGATCTGGAGACTGGCTAGGCCACTCCAAGACCTTGAAATGCTTCTTACGAAGCCACTCCTTCATTGCCCGGGCGGTGTGTTTGGGATCATTGTCATGCTGAAAGACCCAGCCACGTTTCATCTTCAATGCCCTGGCTGATGGAAGGAGGTTTTCACTCAAAATCTCACGATACATGGCCCCATTCATTCTTTCATTTACACGAATCAGTTGTCCTGATCCCTTAGCAGAAAAACAGCCCCAAAGCATGATGGTTTCCACCCCCATGCTTCACAGTAGGTATGGTGTTCTTTGCATGCAACTCAGCATTCTTTCTCCTCCAAGTTTTGAATTTTTACCAAAAAGTTCTACTTTGGTTTCATCTGACCATATGACATTCTTTCAGTATTCTTCTGGATCATCCAAATGCTCTCTAGCAAACTTCAGACAGGCCCGGACGTGTACTGGCTTAAGCAAGGGGACACATCTGGTGTATGATTTGAGTCCCTGGTGGTGTAGTGTGTTACTGATGGTAGCCTTTGTTACTTTGGTCCCAGCTCTCTGCAGGTCATTCACTAGGTCCCCGGGTGGTTCTGGGAATTTTGCTCACCGTTCTTGTGATCATTTTGACACCACGGGGTGAGATCTTGTGTGGAGCCCCAGATCGAGGGAGATTATCAGTGGTCTTTCTAATAATTGCTCCCACAGTTGATTTCTTCACACCAAGCTGCTTGCCTATTGCAGATTCAGTCTCCCCAGCCTGGTGCAGGTCTACAATTTTGTTTCTTGTGTCCTTTGACAGCTCTTTGGTCTTGGCCATAGTGGAGTTTGGAATGTGACTGTTTGAGGTTGTGGACAGGTGTCTTTTATACTGATAACAAGTTCAAACAGGAGGCATTAATACAGGTAACGAGTGGAGGACAGAGGAGACTCTTATAGAAGAAGTTACAGGTCTGTGAGAACCAGAAATCCCTATGATGGAAATTACAGCCTCTCATCTTTATAAGTGGGAGAACTTGCACAATGAAATACTTTTTTGCCCGACTGTACATGGTGGACTCACCAGTTCATTGCTACCAGTCACTAAAATGTAAAAACAGGCATTTCCCTACCAAAAGGGGGCACTGTTTTGCAATCTCCAGTATGACCAGGGCAGGAACAGAACAGGGCTACTGATGGGTACCGTATTTTGCGCACAGCACTGGGGGGTATTGTGATGCGCTCCTAGACAGCCAAAACACCTGCTCCCTAGCTGGCTCCCCCTCCCCCCAAAACAAAAGCCACCAATCGTGCATTAACAATAATCAGACAATCACATATTAAAGGTAATAAAGGAGGGTTATTAAAGGGTTACTCCACTACTCTGCCCCTATCCAAAGCATAGGTGATAAGATGTCTGATCAGAGGGGTCCCTGCTGCACCCAGTGTTCATTTAGCGTGTCGAGTGCAGCGCCGGAGGCTTGTGACGTCATGGCCGTGCCCCGTTAGTGACGTCATGACCATGCCCCCTCAATGCAAGTCTATGCATTGAGGGGGCGTGGTCATGACATCACGAGTGGGGCACCGCCATGACATCACGAGCCTCCGCCCCGCATCCCCAGTCATCCGGCACAGAGCGAAGTTCGCTCTGTGCATTAGATGTCTGTGGTGCTGCAGCCGAGATTGCGGGGGTCCCCAGCGGTGGGACCCCCACGATCAGACATCTTATCCTCTATCCTTTGTATAGGGGATAAGATGTCTAGGGGCGGAGTACCCCTAATCCCTGGATACGGCGCGCCTGACGTCTTGTGAGATTACATAAAATAAAGGAGGCACTTATATATCACAATGAGGCTCGGAGTCCAGAATCAATTACACTCCAGTATTTCTAGGATTATATCCATACAGCCGGGAAATCACCAGAATTCAATCCGGCTTAAAAGTAAGAAAGAATGGACTCTCACAGAGAACGAGACGAGACGCCGGAGGAAGACGACATGAAGGGGACGGATACACACTCAGCCATTAGGTCGGGTTTTGTTATTTTTGGCAGATTATACAATATGTCGATAATACAATATACAGGGCTCTAAAAAGATGTATTAACCCCTTGGCAATACGCCACCAAGGATTTAGTGCATCCTAACCAGCGCCATTGGGAGCGAATTACAGATGTATATTGGTGGAGACACTGCTGCAATAAGGGTTAACTAATAAAAAAAATGGATAAAACAAAATTCATTAAAAACTATTTATCATGTGGAAAATATTTATTTACTTATTTATTAATTTACTTATTTATTTATTATTTATTTATGTATTTATTCAATTATTATTTATTTACTTATTTATGTATTTACTTATTTATTTATTATTTATGTATTTATTTATTTATTTATGTATTTACTTATTTATTTATCTATTTTTATTTACTTATTCATTCAATTATTATTTATTTGCTTATTTATGTATTTATTTATTTACTTATGTATTTATTATTTATTTATTTACTTATTTATTTATTATTTATGTATTTATTTATTTGTTCACTTATTTATTTACTTATTTATTTATGTATTTATTTATCATTTACTTATTTATTTATTATTTATGTATTTATTTATTTACTTATTTATTTATTATTTATGTATTTATTTATTATTTATGAATTTATTTGCTTATTTATGTATTTATTTATTTAGTATTTATTTCTTTTCTGAGCTGTTGTCGATTTAGGCTTTTACAGGCAGGCGGGCACTGACCCAAAATAGATTTGTGAAAAACAGAAAGGCTCTTGTACAACTTCTCCTTTCTAGTAAAATACGATCCCTCTTGAAGGCTAAGATAGTATAGAATGTATCCTTGCAGTATTGACTGGATAAGCAACAGCACCTTTTAGGAAGGTTACATGCGGCCTCTGTGGATGTGGACAGGAGCTGGCGGGAGCACATGTGACCAGGTCCTGGCTACCCCAAAACTGGTCTAGATCCACCCATTTTCCCAGGAGAGGAAGGTGGGACATGGGACATTCTCCTGCAATAACCGGCTAGGAGACAAAATGTGACCAAATCACCATTCAGCTGTACAATAAAATGCAAGACGTGAGAAAAATTAACCCTCTGCACTCTGGTTACCTCAGTGTATGCATGAAATTGAAGTGCAATACAGAGAACACATTTGCGGTGCTATCCAGCACTTGATTTACACACTGTGGCCCTGATCTACCAATCTGTCTGAGACAGAAACTGGAGTGGTTTTCCCAAGCAATCAATCACAGCTCATGTTTTTTATCTTAAAGTGGTACTCCGCTGCCAGACATCTTATCCCCTATCTAAAGGATAAGGGATAAGATGTCTGATCATGGGGGGGTCCTGCTGCTTGGGCCCCCTGTGATCTTCCGCAGCACCCTGCATCCTAAACAAACGCTGGGTTCCTGCAGGAGTGGCCATGAGGTGATGGCCATTCCCCCCGTGATGTCACGCCACTCCCCCTCCATTCATGTCTATGGAAGGGGGCATGTCATCCGACACCCCCCCTTCCAAAGACATGAATGGAGGGGGAGTGGCGTGACGTTACGGGAAATGTGGCGATGACATCACGATCACGGCCTCCGGCTCCGAACGTTCTGAACAAAATGTCCAGAACGCTGGAGCACCAGAGTACCCCTTTATGGTGCTCTGGTGAAATGAAAGCTGAGCTGTGATTGGTTGATTGTGAAAATCACTCCAGTTTCTGTATCCCTGGTCACAAATGAGAGCGCGCCATTGGTTGAGGGGACGGTGGTTGATGGAGTTAGTGAGTGTTCGCTCATCGGCACCACCCACTAGGCTGCAGCTTTTAAAGAACCGTGCATATTGTTGTAACTACAAAGCTTGTAGTGCCTCCAAGGAGAACCGCAAAGAACTGTGCACCTGTACTGAGTGAGGGGGAGAGTGCGGGGTCATGTGTCCAGAGCAGCATATGTTTGCTAGGGGGATTTTCTCCTGCTCTGGACAGTTCCTAAATGGACAGCAAAGGCCAGCAGAGAGCACTGTGGTCATGATGTCAGCAGAGAGCACTGTGGTCATGACATCAGAGAAATCTAAAAAGATAAGCATTTCCTCTGTAGTATATAGTACCTAAAAAGTACTGGAAGGATTAAGATTTTTTAATAGAAGTAATTTACAAATCTGTTTAACTTTCTGGCACCAGTTCATTTAAAAAAAAAAAAAAGTTTTCCACAAAAAAAGTTTTTAACAGTTGGACAGAGGTTCTTTTCATTAAATTCTGTTCCCCTTCTTCTCCAAACGTACTTTGCTCATTCCGGCCAAAAAGTTCAATTTCAACCTCATCAGTCCACAGAACTTGTTTCCTAAATGCATCAGGCTTGTCTATATGTTCATTTGCAAAGTTCAAACGCTGATTTTTGTGGTGAGGACGTAGAAGAGGTTTTCTTCTGATGACTCTTCCATGAAGACCATATTTGTGCAAGTATCTCTTTATAGTGGAATAGTGTACCACAACTCCAGTGTCTGCCAGATCTTTCTGGAGGGATTGTGCAGTCAAACGTGGGTTTTGAATTGTTTTTCTCACAATCCTGCGAACTGTTCTGTCTGATATTTTTCTTGGTCTTCCAGATCTTGCTTTAACTTCCACTGTTCCTGATGACTGCCATTTCTTAATTACATTCCGAACAGAGGACATTGACATCTGAAAACGTTTTGCTATCTTCTTATATCCTTCTCCAGCTTTGTGAGCATCAACTATTTTCAGTTTCAGATTTCTAGACAACTGCTTAGAAGAACCCGTGGTGCTGATTGTTGGGGCAAGGTCAGATGAGTCTGGGCATTTAACCCCTTTGAGATTGACATCACTTGGTCTTCCCAGATGAGGATTGAGAACAATCCATGACACTGGCAGGTCTCAGCTTTGCAAAGGGGGCAGTGCATGCTATAAATTCTGCAGGGTGCCCAAACTTTTGCAGACGCCATTTTTTAGTTTTCTGTTATTTTGAAAGTGTAAATGATGGAAATAAAATGTAACTTTTGTTGACATATTATAAGAATGTCTGATCTGTAATTTGATGCCTTTTGGAGATTTTTCCATTTTTCCTTGGCTTCTTTATGTATTGGCTTCTTTATGTATTATTACAAATTTTTACCTAGGGTGCCCAAACTTTTGATCCCCACTGTAAATGACTACCTACTTTCCAACCTGGCTACTTACCTTCCTGACTACCTACCTAGTTACTTACCTACTGATACAGATGCTGGTACAGCCCCTTGCCAGGTTCGAAAGGGGCACTAGGCAATTACCTTCCCCTTAAAGGGCTACTCTGAAGACATTTTTTTTTTCAAATGAATTGGTTCCAGAAAGCTCTAGAGATTTGTAAATTACTTCTATATAAAAATCATGAGCCTTCCAGTACTTATCAGCTGCTGTATGCTCCAGAGGAAGTTGCGTAGTTCTTTCCAGTCTGCCACAGTGCTCTCTGCTGCCACCTCTGTCCGTGTCAGGAATTGTCCAGAGACGGAGAGGTTTGCTATGGGGATTTGGACAGTTCCTGACAAGGACACAGGGGGCAGCAGAGAGCACTGTTGTCAGGCAGACAACTCTACTTCAGCAGCTGATATGTACTGGAAGGATTAAGATTTTTATATAGAAGTCATTTACAAATCTGTTTAACTTTCTGGCACTAGTTGATTTGAAAACTATTTGTTTCCCTCCGGAGTACCCCTTTAATTTTATTTAATTTTTTTTAAATCACACATTTGACCAATGGTCTCCAAACTGTGGTCCTCTAGCCAACGGCTGTCCGGGCATGCTGGGAGTTTTAGTTTTGCAACATCTGGAGGTCCACAGTTTGGTGACCACTGCATTAGACGCTATTCAGGGAATGCAGATCCGAACGTGCGCACAATTAAAGACCTTTTCCTTAAGGTTCCTGACGGTTCCGAATTGCCGTGATTGTCTCTCGGTAGGGAGGCTTTAATGACGGGTGCCGCTGTTCGCCGCTCTGCAATTACGTGAGTCTCCATTATGTTTCCGTTTTTAGCTTCCGCCGCTCGTCTTTGCACCTACACCTTCATCCCGCTTTATTTTTTTGCTCTTCGCTGTAAAATACGTAGAATGGGATCAAAAAGTAAAACTTGGAAAAAACTTGTGCGCGGCCTGGAGAAACGTGAGGTCAACTCGCCCGGCTCCACTTCATCTCTCGCATTATTCAGACAAAAGACGGTATTTTTCTCTTTTTTTTACACATTTTTCCCGGCAATCGAGCGGCGCCTGTGATTATACGTAAATCAACCTCAGTTACTAACATGGCGACCTCTGTGCAGTAAGGATGGCGAAACAAAGAACGGAATGTTAATCGTTTCAAATTGGCAAGAGATGGTTTATTTTGGGCAAAAAGCTTCCTTCCCCGAAGAACCGTAACGTTGGTAAATGCCGATCCTGAAGGGGGGTCTCAGCATTGCGACATATCCCCTGTCTACGAGGTCACGGTTCAGAAAGCAGCTAAAACAAAGGAAAGCGCGCCATAGTGTGATCACGTAGGTACATATGGAAGATGAACACAAGATGAAGGGGCTCACCCTGCTTGGACCAAGTACAACAATGGAAAAGATCAGTAGATCATGGATCCAGCAGCAAACGCACAAACACCTCCAAGAAACTCCGGATCAAGCAGGGCGCATGGAACTCAGGGGAGACAGGAAACGTTTGTTACCCACAATGCAACGCGTTTCGTGGAAAACCGCTTCATCAGGCATATTGGGAACAAGGGAAATGCAAGGTATTTATACATAGAAAAGTTAACCCTTCAATTTACAAATCAAAGATCAGTATTGCAATAATTAATACAGATAAAAAAAACTGTACGATATAAAAAACGATGTAAGACACATATAAAAAAGATGTCAAAAAAATCACGAAATGCCATCTTACAATCTCAATGGATTCATTGAGACCCCGTGGAAATAATGTATCGAGTGTGAAGATCCAGAAGGACTCTTTATTAATTCATTTTTGTAATCTATTATGTATCTGTATGGGAATCGTTTCTATGATGACGAGTAGAGATGAGCGAACTTACATTAAATTTGATTCGTCACGAACTTCTCGGCTCGGCAGTTGATGACTTATCCTGCATAAATTAGTTCAGCCTTCAAGTGCTCCGGTGGAAAAGGTGGATACAGATCTAGGAAATAGTCTCCAGCCACCGGAGCACCTGAAAGCTGAACTAATTTATGCAAGATAAGTCATCAACTGCCGAGCCGAGAAGTTTGTGACGGATCGAATTTACTGTAAGTTCGCTCATCTCTAATGACGAGGTCTAAAATATCAAAATTATTATTATGGTTGTGTGTGAAATGACGGGATACACTATGTAGCATGTAGTGCAGACCACAAGCACAAGTTAAAAGATCTATTGCAAACAAACTGTCCCAATTATTACAAGTATTTATCGGATGTTTTCGTTTGTTAATATGAGAAGAAAAAGAACTAGTAGAATTTTTTATCATATTGCAACATTTACATTTATTTTTATTGCACGGAAAAGATCCTTTTTGGAGTCCAACAGTGGAATCCGAAAAAGGCGTAACCTTTTTAGTTGACTCGGGGGAACTAAATTACGTAAATTCATGGGTCTACGAAAAGTGACACCTGGTCGGACCGGTAATAATTCATTCAATAACGGGTCACTTTTTAAAATCGGCCAATATTTTTCCAAAATTCGTTTGACATCATTAGATGCACAATTAAAATTTGTAATAAAATTATAAGCATATTTTTTGATGTATAACATCAGATTTCATATTAGATTTCGGACGAACAAGATCTGACTGATGTAACATTATTGTAAGCCGGGTTAAGCAAGGATTTAGGGAAACCTTTTTCTAAAAATCGGTCACGAATCGTAATAGACTGTCTTTTGAAATCCTCAAATGAAGTGCAATTTTTTCGTATACGGAGATATTGACCGTAAGGCACATTTCTAATCCATTTTGGGTAATGGGAACTATTAAACTGTAATAAACTATTCACATCGAATGGTTTAAAAAAAAGTTTTGTTTAGTGATGACGGCTCAGAAAGGAGGACATGAGTCTCCACTCCGATGGGACCGCCATTGAGTTTGGTACTTCCATAGAGAATGAATGGAGCGGAGGAGACCCCGACACGGAGCACAAAACATTGTATCACTTATCTTATGATGTTTGTTGAAAGATGGTCGTCCAAAACCACCAGCAACCTTACATGCCAAAAACCTTCCTCAGAGATATTCCTCCATATGGACATGATGACATCACACAGTTCCTCCATATAGATATGATGACATCACACAGTTCCTCCATATAGACATGATGACATCACACAGTTCCTCCATATAGATATGATGACATCACACAGTTCTCCATATGGACATGATGACATCACACAGTTCCTCTATATGGACATGATGACATCACACAGTTCCTCCATATGGACATGATGACATCACACAGTTCCTCCATATAGACATGATGACATCACACAGTTCCCCCATATGGACATGATGACATCACACAGTTCCCCCATATAGACATGATGACATCACACAGTTCCTCCATATGGACATGATGACATCACACAGTTCCCCCATATAGACATGATGACATCACACAGTTCCTCCATATAGACATGATGACATCACACAGTTCCCCCATATAGACATGACCATTCTCCAGTTTTTGTTCCTGTGTGAATCAGTTTCCTGTTCTTAGCTGACAGGAGTGGCTCCCGGTGTGGTCTTCTGCTGCTGTAGCCCATCTGCTCCAAGGTTGGACATGTTGTGCGGTCAGAGATGATATTCTGCAGACCTTGGTTGTAACCAGTGGTTATTTGAGTAACTGTTGGCTTTCTGTCATCTCAAACCAGTCTGCCCATTCTCCTCTGACACCAACAAGACATTTTCCTCCACACAACAGCCGCTCACTGGATATTTCCTCTTTTTCGTACTGTTCTCTGTAAACCTTAGAGATGGTCGTGAATGAGAATCCCAGTAGATCAGCAGATTGTGAAATCCTCAGACCGGCCCGTCTGGCCCCAACAACCATGTCACGTTCACAGTCACTTAAAGCCTCTCTCTTTCCCATTCTGATGCTTGGTTAAACGTCAAAAAATTGTCTTGACCAGGTCTACATGCCTAAATGCATTGACTTTCATTGAGCAGAATATTGATTAGATGTACAAATTTTAAACCTGTGCAGAGGAACAGCGGAGGAGTTGCTCATAGCGACGAATCAGATCCCTTCTTTCATTTCTCAAAGGCCTTTTCAAAGATGTAGGAAACAATCCTATTGGCTGCTACGCACAACTGGTCAACTTTTCAACTTTCTACACTGTCCCTGAAAGGTAAATCAAGGCTTTCCTCTCATCTCCTCCCTAAGGGCAGTGGTCTTCAAACTGTGGCCCTCCACCTGTTGCAAATCTACAACTTCCAGCATGCCAACGGTCTGTCTGCCTCCTACAGAGGATCTCCATTGTCCCTGAAAGGTAAATTAAAGGTTCCCTCTCATCTCAGCAGTCTTTGGCTGTCCAGGCATGCTGGGAGTTGTCTCTAGGACAGTGCTTCCCAACCAGGGAGACTCCAGCTGTTGCAAAACTAAAACTCCCAACATTCCTGGACAGAAAAAAAGCTTGTCTGCCTCCTTAAGAGGTTCCACACTGTCCCTGAAAGATGAAGCAAGGCTTCCATTTCATCTAATTCCTTAGTGCAGTGGTCTTCAAACTGCAGCCCTCAAGCTGTTGCAAATCTACAACTCCCAGCATGCCCGGACAGCCTTTGACCTGTCTGCCTCCTCCAGAGCATCCACATTGTCCCTGAAAGATAAATCAAGGCTTTCCTCTCATCTCCTCCCTAAGGGCAGTGGTCTTCAAACTGTGGCCCTCCACCTGTTGCAAATCTACAACTCCCAGCATGCCCGGACAGCCTTTGACCTGTCTGCCTCCTCCAGAGGATCCACACTATACCTGAAAGATAAATCAAGGCTTCCCTTTAATCTCATCCCTTAGTGCAGTGGTCTTTAAAATGCGGCCCTCCAGCTGCAGCAAAACTACAACTCCCAGCCTGCCCGGACCGCCTTTGGTTTGTCTGCCTCCTTCAGAGGATCCACACTGTCCCTGAAAGGTAAATCAAGGCTTCATTCTCATCTCATCCCTTAGAGCAGTGTTTTCCAAACAGTGTGTCTCCAGCTGTTGCAAAACTACAACTCCCAGCATGCCCGGACAGCCTTCGGCTGTCCGGGCATGCTGGGAGTTGTAGTTTTGCAACAGCTGGAGACACACTGTTTGGAAAACACTGCTCTATAGATCGTGTCCTAAATTCCGAAAGAACAAAGTAAAGTAATGTACTTGTACCCGGCTACGTACGGGGAAAAGAAAATGGAATTTAATGCGCATAATACATTAGTCATGAGGAGAAAAACAATATTCCATTTACTTTACCTAATGTACATGCAAATCCTGTCCCCAAAGTGCTCCCAGTGAGGAGCGAAAACGATGCATAAAATCTTCGCGAAAAACATCAGGCGACTTCCACAGCGCAAATGTCCTCATGATGGAGACGGCGCGACTGCCCGCCGTAAGAGTAAAAAAGCTGTTTACGTGTATTAATGATTAACACGGACAGATGGGTCGGGACACGATGGAGGTCGCCATCACCGCCATCATGGCAGTTGTGCGCAGTAGATATATTCGCTGGCAGATCTTACCGCCGGTATATATTGGTCCCTCAACATACGATGGTAATCCGATCCAAATGGACCATCGTATGTTGAAACCATCGTATGTTGAGGGATCCGTGCAATGTAAAGTATAGGACAGTGGTCTACAACCTGCGGACCTCCAGATGTTGCAAAACTACAACACCCAGCATGCCCGGACAGCCGTTGGCTGTCCGGGCATGCTGGGAGTTGTAGTTTTGCAACATCTGGAGGTCCGCAGGTTGAAGACCACTGGTATTGGAGGTTGTACTCACCTGTCCCCGCCGCTCCGGACCGTCACCGCTCGTCACCGCTGCCCTGGATGTCGCCGTCCATCGCTGTCGCCGCGTCCCCGGGTGTCCCCGACGCTACGGCAAGGCCTCTGCTTCCCCGGCATCCTCGCTCTCCGTCACCGCCATCACGTCGCTACTCACGCCGCTCCTATTGGATGACGGGACGGCGTGCACAGCGACATGATGACGACGATGGAGAGCGCCGACGATGGAGGGGATCCCGAAGAGGACGCGCCGGAGCCCCGAGGACAGGTAAGTGATCGTCAGCGGACCACACGGGGCACCGTAAACGGCTATCCGGGGGCAGCTGAAGCAGTCTGCGCTGTCGGATAGCCGTTTATGCGATGGCCCCGACATACAAAAGCATCGTATGTTGAAATTATCGTATGTCGGGGCCATCGTAGGTCGAGGGGGTCACTGTACAAGCTTTAGGCCCCGTTCACACTATGCACAGATTCCGCTTGCAGCAACCCCCTATGGATCTCAATAGGATACTGCTGTTTAGTTTACACGTCGCAAGTTCCGACTCAGGACTGGATTGGACATGTTCAATCTTTCAAACTCATCAGCTTTTTTGGGGCCCAAATAATGTTCCAAAAAACGATTTTTTTTAAAAAAAATAAAAAAGAGTCCCTTGCGCCTAATTTTATGTCCATAAAATTGGGCTACATGTGGGTTGACAGATGTTTTCCCATTGAATTCATTTTGGAGGTAACAATTGAGCAGAGGCGGCTCTCCAATTAGGCAAGTTAGGCAGCCGCCTAAGGCCTCACTTTTGTGGGGGCTTCGTTGCCCCTGAAAAATACTAAATGAATGGCGATAAAAACAATATGCAATTTATACAGTAAATTTTTTATTATGTCTTGCATATGTGTGGTAGCCCTTGGGGGGTGTATGGTAGGGATGGTATGGTGTTGGTATATGAGGGGTTAATATTAACCCTGTCACTCGTGACGCCAGGGTGAGGGCTGGTATGCTGAATCTATGTTCCGGCCTATTGCCGCCCTTCACAGAAGCGATAGGTGCAATGAAATGACTGAAGGTCCACAAGTAGATTTAACTTGAACTTGAATAACTTTACTGCAGTGCTTGCAATATCCAATGCGTAGTAACAGTCTCACATAACAGTTCTTTGGTTGCTTAGCGACTGGCAGAAGTTGCGGACCTTGCATTACACTTGTAGTCTCTGAATTTAGGGAGTGATGTGCAGATGCGTCCGGATTTAGGGGAAATATTGGGTCCGGTGATACTGCAGAGTGCTTAGGGGATGACACACTCTATAATTTAGATCATTCAGCCGTTGCCACAAGGCTCAGGCCTAACTCACTGCGATTACTGCGATATAGGTCTTCTCTATTCAAGAGCCAGGAGAAAGAGCGAGAAGATGGCCGCCACACCCTTATATGGGCAGGGGGCGTGGCGATTCTGATTGGTCCGAACGTCTGCCATTCACCAGTACATGGTGTGATGGGATTACTGACAGAAGAGGGCCTCCAAAGGTCCTTAAAGTGTAGCTCCCACCATCCATTTTTTCTTTCTTTCTGTCCCTGCCTATTGCCCATCTCTCCCTAACCCCCTCCCTCCCTTTACATTTTTTTTTTACCATATTAAAATCCCTTTTTGTCTGCCTGGTAGTGTGCTGGCCAATGCGCGAAGCCCCAGCTATCAGCGTGCTCGCTCTCGCCTGTCTGATTGACAGGCGCGAGCGAGCACCGCAGTGACTGGATTTCGACTTATTTGCCAGGCTGAAATGAGTCGAAATCCAGTAGTGACGTCACTGCAGAATGCATTCGGCCACTAGGAGGGCGACCCCTAGTGGCCGAATTTAAAAGTGATTTTAAACTTGTTTAAAATCACTTTTTTTAATTAAAGTATATTAGAGATATGTTGTAGTACTTAAGTACTACAACATATCAATTTTTAGATTTCATGACAGTGCCCATTTAAGCTAAAACCATAGAGTTCACCTTGTCACATGACCCGCAGGTCCTGCAACGCTAATAGAAACAGGCAATTAACCATTTACATACAGAAATAATACTATATACATTATTCTATGGACAAATTAGAAGTCTATATACTATAATAGAGGCGACTAGGGGCGGACTGACTAACAGAGATTACTAAGTCCTGGGGACTCTGGCTACGGGGACCCATAGACCGTATGAAATGCGGTACAGGGATACCACATATGTATATATATATGTTTTTTTAAATGATGAGTGTCAGTGAGGGCCTCATGTTCAAGTTTCGCCTAAGACAAGGGCTCAAAGGGTACTCTGGCAGAAAACATCTTATCCCCTATCCAAAGGATGTCAGATAGCGGGGGTCCCGACGCTGGGGACCCCCATGATCTCCGGTGTGGCACCCCAGTCAGCTGTGCACAGAGCGAACTCTGCTCCGTGCCAGATGGCTGGGGACTACAGCCGCCACGCCCCCTCCATTCATGTCTATGGGAGGAGGCGTGACAGCTAGTACGAAGCTGTCCCACCTCCTCCCATAGACATGAATGGAGGGGGCGTGGCGTGTCATCACAAACATGGAAGCTCCAAGCTTCCATGTTCCGGACGCCGACGCTGCCTGCCCTGTGATGGCGGGAGTCCCCAGTGGCGGGACCCCTGCGATCAGACATCTTATCCTCTACCCTTTGGATAGGGCTTAAGATGTTTTTCAGCAGAGTACCCCTTTAAGTGCTGTAGGAATGCATAGGAATGGAGTTCCTCAACTCCTTCCACAGCAGGGACACTGTTCCCATTAGCAGCAGTTTCGCAGGACCAGTCCTTGAGTGGAAATCTTGGGTGAGTTCCCACACTTTTTTTTTTACCAGGACTTGACCCCTGCCTAAGACCTCTCAAATTCTAGAGCCGTCTCTGCAACCGAGACCTTTAATTATTGACACCCCGACCAATCAAAACTTTTGACAGGTCTTTGTGACATCAGACGGGCTGTACATGGGCGTTCTTGAGCAGGGGAACCTTGTGGGCACTGCAGGATTTCAGTCCTTTATAACATAGTGTGTTACCAATGGTTTTCTTGGTGACTATGGTCCCAGCTGCCTTGAGGTCATTGACATCCTTCATGTAGTCCTGAGCTGATTCCTCACCGTTCTCATGATCATTCCGTCTCCACGAGGTGAGATCTTACATGGAGCCCCCGACCGAGACTGAGACCAAGTTATTTTGTGTTTCTTCCATTTGCAAATAATCGCACCAAGTGGTGTAAACTTCTCCCCAAGCGGCTTGGCCATGATCTTGTAGCCCATTTCGGCCTTGTGTCGGTCTATAATCTTGTCCCTGACATCCTTGGACAGCTCTTTGGTCTTGCTAATGGTGAAGAGTTTGGCATCTAATTGATGGCTTCTGTGGACAGGTGTCTTTTTATACAGGTAACTCTCCCTTTAAGAGAGTGCTCCTAATCTCAGCTACTTAGGGTCTATTCACACCGCAGAATTTCCACTTACAGAATTCCGCCTCAGATTAAAGGGGTACTACTGTGCTGACAACTTATCCCCTATCTAAAGGATAGGGGATAAGTTGCCAGATTGCGCGGGGTCCCGGCACTGGGGACCCATGCGATTTAGCACGCAGCACCCCGCTCTCATCGGGCCCCGGAGCGAACATCGCTCCAGGTCTGATGACTGCCGATCACGGGGCTGGAGAATCGCGACGTCACGACTCTGCCCCCATGTGAAGTCACGCTCCGCCCCCTCAATGTAAGTCTATGGCAAGGCGCAAGACGGCCGTCTCGCCCCTGCCATAGACTTGCATTGAGGGGGCGGTGCGTTACGTCACACGGGGGCGGAGCTGTGACGTCACGATCACTGGCCCTGTCATCAGACCCGGAGCGGATGTTCGCTCCGGGGCCTGACGATAGCGGGGTGCTGCATGCGAGATCGCGGGGGTCCCCAGCGCGATCAGGCAACTTATCCCCTATCCTTAAGATAGGGGATAAGTTCTCAGCATGGTAGTACCCCTTTAAAGCCTATAGACTTCTATGGGATTCCGCACTCCCATTCACACTCCTGAATTTCCGCTCGCGGAAATTCAGGAGTGTGAATGGGAGTGCGGAATCCCATAGAAGTCTATGGGCTTTAATCTGAAGTTAGAATAGAGCCTTACCAGAAATCTTGCTGACTGATAGGTGGTCAAATACTTTTTTCCCTCCCTGTACTTGTAACATCGCTATCCTGTGTTCCCATCATGAGGACCACGTGTTCCTTTCATCATGATCTCTCCGCAGCTTTGATTCCTGCCATGTCCGGGGCCGCGGGCCGTCTCCTCCTGCTCACCGCCATCACTCGCTCCCCAGCTGCTTCTTCTTTCTCTCCCTTTGTAAAGCGGCTTTTAATGTGCATTCACTGAAGTGCCAGAAATGGCTTTAATTACCCGCTAATCTCCCTAGAGGGGACGTCCCCCTCCGTATCCTGCGCCTAATAAAATGCTCAAACCATTCGCGAAAAATCAAGTCTAACTCGTTCACTGCTGGGAGAAACAATGGGGGTTTCACGATTCATCTGCGGGTCCGTAACACAAAGTTTGGCGAGAACTGATGAATAAATGAAAGCCCATGGGCCCAATGCAAAAGTATCAACATGGCTGCCCTGCCACCATGTGTGATTTATAATGGGGTCTTCCTGTGGCAAGGTGGTCTTAGTGCCCCCTCAGGGCACTGAAGGAGTGGACCCAGATGGCTCTTACTACGTCCAAACGTTAGATAAATGTTGCTTTGTTAGAGTCGGGTTAGAAGGTCTTACTTAGATAGTATCTGGTCTCCACTAGAGCGGCAAGAATGTTTTCCTCGGCCTCCCTACATTACTTTTGTAGATGCCAAAACAGGAGAATCATACTTCAAATATGGTGGGACTGCCCCGTATGAGACGCTTCAGGCTTCGTATTTATCACCTTATTTTCTCGGTCACAGGGGTAACATTAGAAAGAGACCAGAGAAAATCCAGAGAAAGACCAAGCATTATTGATTGAACTCAATGGACTCTTGTGAACTTGATGGACTCTTGCCTGAACTCAACAGACTTTTGTGAATTCGATGGACTCCGGTGAACTTGATGGACTCTTGTCTGAACTTAATGTACTCTTGTGAACTCGATGGACTCCTGTGAACTTGATGGACTCTTGCCTGAACTTAATGTACTCTTGTGAACTCGATGGACTCCTGTGAACTTGATGGACACTTGCCTGAACTTAATGGACTCTTGTGAACTCGATGGACTCCTGTGAACTTGATGGACTCTTTCCTGATCTTAATGGACTCTTGTAAACTAGATGGACTCTTGTGAACTAGATGAACTCTTGTGATACCGATGGACTCTTGTGAACTCGATGGACTCTTGCCTGAACTCAATGGACTCTTGACTGAACTCAATGGACTCCTGACTGAACTCGAAGGACTCTTGCCTGATCTTAATGGACTCTGGTGAACTTGATGGACTCTTGTGAACTCGTTGGACTCTTGCCTGATCTTAATGGACTCTTGCCTGAATTCGATGGACTCTTGCCTTTTTTTCAACCTCACAAACTATGAATGCTCCAATCCAGGAGACAACAGAGCAGTTTGGGTACTTATCTATTTTATCTTTCTGGCTGCCAAGATTGCCAAAGCAATGGGCTGTGTACCTGCATACACCACAGTGGATAGAGTATATGGTAGCACGATGTCCCGTCCACAGCCTTCCTGAAGCTAAACGCCTTGCATCTTGGTCCAAATAAAGTCCTTGTTTGAAGTACTGCGACTCCTGTTCTGTTCATCCCGGTCAGCACCAAGGTTAATCCTGTGTTACTTTGAATCTCCTATCCAGAAAGCCAAGAGTTGGAAAACTCAATATGCCCCCTCCTAAAGGCAAGACATGACGTTTGGCTGTGCCGAATGTTCATTTGTATGTCGAGGTCGGAAATGTGAGGGGCGATACAAGGTTTTTCGTCTACACAGGCGAATGTGCATTTTTGGTGGCCCCCTCATTTTGTAGATGACCCCAGTAGATAGGAAGAGAAGACCCCAGTAGTTAGAAAGGTTTCCTCTGCTCCTTCTTCAGGAAGTTACTTGCATTGAGATGACGCCCACACCTTGCAGTGTTAGTGTACATTGTACGCATCACATACACATTTTACTTTCCGAGGGGGGATGCCTCTGATCCGAATCCCCTGCCAGTGGCTGAAGATTCAGATTTTTTCGCCCCCCCAACTGCCAGCGCCCTAAGGCAGCTGCCTAAACTACATTATGGTAGTGCCGGCGCTGCTGTTGGCCATATGAACATTCCATTGACACTTATTGTAAGTGTATGGCCACCTTTAGACATTAGGAAAACCAGAACGACTAGTTAATCCATTTATCAAACACCTTGAAGTCCTTTTGGCTCTTCTTGCTAGTCCATGTGAAGAACCACACAGTTTTTGGTTAAACATTTCTCTGTGTTGAATCACGTGTCTCGGCTGCCGGTTAAATTCACAGACCTTCAATTACCGTAACTCCAGAAATGTTCTTCTCTTTATGGCATTGGATCTCTCTTTGTCTCATTTCCATCTTTATGGGTGGAACTTTTTCTTTAACTCCACAATGACCCCTCGGTTCTGCCATGACATGAACGTTTTTTACATTGGCCTTGTCTGTCTCAAAAGAAAATAAACCTTGATTTACAAAGCTTTGAGGGTCTTTCTTCTTTGGTCCTTATGAGGTATCTGGACATTTGGTTCAGCTTTTCTCCCCTTTGCTGCTGTTATCCATTTATTACCATTTCTTATGTAGTTTTAGACAGTAATGCAGTGAACTGCGTCTTCTTTCCTATGGGCATCCGCCATTTTAATTTACAGAATCGGCCTCACCAATTCCGTGCCAATGAACGTACATTTGATGCCAGAGACCATATGCTCCATTCTTTAGCCGGACACCATGAACGGCTGTGATTTTAGCTATTTGCTTCTCATCTCTACTATACAGTAACAGGTAAATAAGCTGTTGTAGTTATCCTTATATTCCTTCTTTAGAAGGCTATGCCCATCATTTTAAAGTTGATATATTATCTACAGTACATACAATGTGTAATAACTTTAGCAGAGCACACTTGGGGGGTAAAAACGAATACCATAGTTAAGGCAGCAGTGAGCCTGTTCTGACAGAAACAACTGGGACTGATGAAGTATTTCTGCTACCTTATCTAATGAGTAGTAATAAGAGCTCCACCTTTTCACATCACTGGTCTCAACCTGTGCTAACAGGAGAGGAGGGAGGATGAGGGACGGAGGGGGCTGCTTTGAGAGGCTGTGACATGATGCCAGAGCTTACAAGGGAGAGAGCTGAGTGGAAAATCTCTGCACTATGGCTAAACAACCATGCATAATGTAAAAATAGCAAGGTATAGTTACAGCACAAAATCAAACAAATGCAATGTGAATATAGGTCTCACCCACCCACAAGCACACCTACAGCCCACCCTAATCTTCGCCCTGGTGGCCGTTGGGTATGTTCAGTTGGTGCACATTGAATAGATGGGGCCTGTACAAAGGCCTGCTCCACAATGTTACTTGGAGTAGGGTGAAATGGCTCAATATGTCTGCAAATGGATCTCAAGGTCTTTTATCAGTACGTGAGTTTAGGGCAGAGCACTGCGCGGGACTGTATTTTAAATCCCGCTTCCGCAGGATTTCTGATCATTCCCAATCCCGATGCAGGGCTCTTTTTCTGGGTGCCCTGTTGCTCTAGTTGAGGGTGCCCTGTTTCTTCCGCCGAATTTCTGATGATTACTGTCCACTCTTGTGTTCCAATCCCAATGCAGGGCTCTAGTTCAGGGTGCCATGTTGTGGGACAGGGGTGAAAGATTTCAGAGTTACCCTTACACAGACTGTAAATCAGGTCAGTCCAGCTTCAAGTTCTCTTTCCTGCTACCAGAACTGGAGCTTGTTCAACCTGCTAGCAGATTCCTCTGAGCTACTGCAGGCACTATTTAAACTAGGTACACTCACAGGCTGAAAAATCCAAAATGGCTATGAGCACATGTCCACAAAACTGCTCCTTCCCCAGCTTTAGTCACTGATCAGTTCAATTTGCATATACAGTCCGCCCTCTACTGGCCACTTTATGTAACTGCAGGATTATACACAACAATAATCCCAGGGGGTTACATAGAGGAAACTTTTTAGTGGTGCCATAATAAATAATAATTATGTTCTTTTTACAGATGGACATTACTAATTTCAGAAGGGGTTGTCCTTGAAAACTATGAGAAATTACAAATCGCGAAGCTCGCACGTGGAAGACGAGCGTTCCTCTTTACTTTACTCATCTTATGTTAAAATTGTTTTAGGGTTTTCTATCATTTGTTCAGCTTAACCATCCCATCTGGTGTCTGCATACTGAAGTTTTTTAGAGCATATTTTTGAGATCCAAAATTATCCTCTGAAATCTCCTTGTGAAGGCAATAAAGGACCTGGCAGTGTGCCCTTTATATATTTCATTTGGCCCGGGCCCCTAACGATAGCCAGGGGCCCGGGCCAAATGGAATATATAAAGGGGCATGCTGCCATGTCCTTATTACAGTTTTTAGTAAGGGGGGT
Organism: Hyla sarda; assembly: GCF_029499605.1. NCBI lineage: Eukaryota > Metazoa > Chordata > Amphibia > Anura > Hylidae > Hyla > Hyla sarda. The sequence continues at coordinate 6,954,223 of NC_079200.1, read as the reverse complement.
CCAGATGATTTAACCGTATGGGGCCCCAAAGTTCCTGATGGCGGTCCTGCATATACCCCACCATGAGGCTTACATACAAGAAACGGGGCCCCATAGAACACATTGAAATCGGTATCACCCCCATGAACCTGTTGATCTAGGCTTGTAGTGCGGGTGAGTGATTCTTACCACCGCCAAATCCGTGGCTTCTTTTGTCCGTTATCCTTCTTTATCGCTATATGCAGATCATCAGACTTGGTGCACGTGGGCGTTCCCCAGGTGATGTCACCACTGCTTTGTCCTCCGGCCGCCTGGCTAATAATTATTCATAAAGATCCATCTGCCTGCTCGCTCCTACCTGTGGCTACTGCGCGCGCGACGCTTCCATGGTGCACCCAGAACCGTGTTAGACTGTGGAAGCAGCGCGTGCGCAGTAGCCACGGATAGGAGCAAGCAGGCAGATGGATCTATATGAATATTCATTAGCCGGGCAGACAGAGGACGAAGCAGTGGTGCATGGGCTTGGCTTGGGAACGCCCACTTTACATCAAGTTTTGATGATTTGCATATACTGAAAAAGAAGCATAGCAGACAAATGGAGCCACAGATCTGGGGGTGGTGAGTGTCATCTTTATCAGCGTCACCCGCACTACAAGCTTGTACCAACAGTTTAGTGCTGGTGATACTTATGACAGATCCCCTTTAATTTTCTTTACCCAAGAGTCAATGCTTTCTGTACAAAACCTGGTAATATGTCACATGCTCAACCCTTCTGCCAATGAGGGCTATCCTGTCTCCACCCCAGTCCCCCCAGGGAAGGATCCAAAAAGCACATGATGGAATGTTTTCCCGGATGGATTTTCTGCAAATTAGCTGGCACTGGCAGAACATGATGACACTAGGACGGTTTGGAGATGCACCGTTTCCATAGACGGCAATGCATTTCCATACAGATTCCACCAAAAGAATTGACATGTCAATATTTTTGGCAGAGGCCAGGAATAGGAATTTCTGCGGTGGAAACATCTAGCGAGGAAATTCCGCCATGTGCACAGTGCAGTACAATCCCAATTTTCAATGGGACTCTGCTGTTACGGAATTTCCAAGTGGAATATCCAGACGTAAATTCCACCGTGTGACCATGGCCTTAGGGGATAAGATGTCTGATCGCAGGGGTCCCGCTGCTGCCCCCCGCAATCTCCTGCAGCACCCGGCATCCTAAACAAATGTTGGGTTCCTGTGGCAGTGGTTGTGACATCATGGCCACGCCCCTCGTGACATCCCGCCACGACACCTCTAGTCATGTCTATGGGAGGGGGCGTGTCGGCCGACACGCCCCCTCCCATAGACATGACTGAAGGGGACATGGTCGTGACGTCACGATCATGGCCTCCGGCTCCGAGTACTGAAGTACTTCACAGCTGACTCCGGCGCTGGGGGACGTCGGAGTAATATATCTGGAGAAATGATCTGTTCCATCACATTAGCGGCTCAGTGATAAATAAAACAAGAAACATAAATGGGCAGCAATTATACATTTATCATGATGAATGTCCATAGCGATGGTGACTGCACACTACCGTAGTGTCGATATAAACTGAAATACGGTGTCATTACCGCACCATTCATATCATAACCTTTTATGTATACTCACGAGTCGACGCAGTGTCCCAGTGCCCATGTCCCTGCCGCTGCAGTGTAAGGTTGCTGTGTGGCTGAGGAATCTCTCTTTATATATCTTTAGGTATAACCTGTATGGAGGCCGTGTTTGCACGGCCTCTAGTGACGCTGCATGTGACCACTAGAGGCTGGGAGCATCTTATCCTCCAGGAGGTGCACAATGAATGACTTCTATGCCTGGGGAATTTTGACAGGCAGAGAATCAGGGCGGGAGGCGCGTGTCCCTGTACCCAGGCAGGGCGCACCGTCCTTGGGCACGGGACTGGTGATGCGGACCCCCTCGGCGATGGGGAGTGGAAGCGTCGGGAGAGTCGGCAAACCTCGGCAGGCGGTCCGCCGAGGTGTCCCGGTCCTCCCGGAGGTGAGGCGAACCTAGGTAAGGCCTCTGGAAGGATCCCCCCCCCCACAGACTTCCACGCCTGGGGACTTTTGACACGCAGGGTGGGAGGTGCGAGTCTCTGTACCCAGGCAGGACACGCCATCCTTGTGCACAGGATTGGTGATGCGGACACCCCCGGCGGGGAGCTGAAGCATCTGGTGAGTTGGCAAAGTCCAGGTTGTCTGCCAGATGGAGGTGCGGGTCTCTGTGCCCAGGCAGAGTCCACTGAACCTGGGCAAGGCCTCTGGAAGGATCCCGGACAGACTTCCACGCCTGAGGACGTTTGACATGCAGAGAACTAGGGCGGGAGGCGCAGGTCCCTGTACCCAGGCAGGCCCCGCCATCCTTGGGCAAAGGATCGGTGACACGGACCCCCCGGCGATGGGGAGCGAAAGCCTCGAGCGAGTCGGAAAACCTCGGCGGGCGATCTGCCGAGGCGCCCCAGTCCCCCGCCGGAGGCGAAGCGACAAATTTCCAACTCCCGGTTGTCAGGTGGAGGTGGAAGAAGAAGCTTCCTTGAAGCAGGAGAAGAGGGCAGTGACTGCCGGGGAGCCGAGGTGAGTATGTGTGTTTTTCTTTTTATATTCAGAGGGGTCCTACCTACAGGGGGTAAGTTAACTATATACAGAGGACAAATGTGATGTATATAGGTAATGTCGGTCAGTCACTGTGAGTGGCAGCTGCTCAATGTCTCACCGTCTATGAAGCGAGCGCCGTTCCTGTACTCACCTCGTAGACTGCAAGGTACATGTATGTCGGTGCGCACCAAGGACCAGGCAGCAATGACGTACATGTACATCACATGTCCTCTAGGGCTTAAAGGGGTATTCCTGGATTTGTTCTTTGTTCATCCTTTGAGCCCATGGTACAAGTTATAATACGGTGTAATTCCCTTCTATTGCCTCCGAGCGCCGCTTTGTCCCGTTTTCATACACAGGATCCGCACCTGGAAATGCTGTAGTGCAAGTCTATTTATTTTACCGTTGACTCTGACCTTTTCCAGCCTTCCATAAGGTCACAGACAATAGGTCATAAGTCACATGGTCTGCAGGGGGCGTGGCTATGCTGCAGCGGGTGGGAGGGATTTCCTGAAGCAATGTTATCCGCCCACTCATTGCAGCATGTCACAAATGGAGTCTGTGATATAAAAGCTTCATAAACTCCATTCAGTTCAATGGAAAATGTGGCCAAAATGTTTTGGAGAGGCCCATTCCCATTAAAGGGGTACTCCGGTGCTCCAGTGTTCTGAACATTTTGTTCAGAATGCTCGGAGTCGGAGCCTGTGACATCACGGCCACGCACATTTGTAACGTCACACCACGGCCCCTCCATTCATGTCTATGTTAGGGGGCCTGTCGTACGACACGCCCTCTCCCATAGACATGAATGGAGGGGCCGTGGTGTGACTTTGCGAGGGGGCGTGGTCGGGACGTCGCGACCGCTGCCACAGGAACCCAGCATGTTTAGAATGCGGGGTGCTACGGGAGATCGCATGGGGGGGGGGGGGGGAATAAGTATATAAGGTGGAGCATTCATTACGATATGGTTAGTATGACGTACGGCGCAGTCAATACGCGGAGGTCACCGGATTGGTAAATGAACCTCTGGAAAGGTCAGAATGCTACATACGGAGTAAATAAATGTTCAGCCGATTCTACGCGACAAAACCGCTGGTCTCTGAATGACCGGTCTCAGCATTCTTCTCTGTATATAAAGGGCTACCCCGACCCCATGGTGGGTGTGGGAGGTCTCTTTTTGTCGTGTCCATTGTCCAATAGAAGAACAAAAGTGCAAAGAAAACATAAAACTATTGCTGAACATGGATTAAAGGATTGTGAGAGTATAATCTATAGCAGGGGTATTCAACTGGCGGACCACGAACCAGATCCGGACCGCGACCACGAACCAGATCCAGACCGCGACCACGAACCAGATCCGGACCGCGACCACGAACCAGATCCGGACCGCGGCTGTCAGTCATCCGGACCAACCGCCGGATCTCCCCTCATTCATTTGTACAGGGGTCTTTAAAGGGTACCTCTCATCAAAAAAACTTTTGATATATTACAGATTAATGTCTGCAGAATAACTTCACAATTGCATGTTATTAAAAAATCTGCTTCTTTCTATTTAATTTTCCACTTTGAAGAAATGACCACTAGGGGTCTCCCTACCAGTCCTGGCAGCAAGCATTTCAGACTCATGCCGGAGTCCTAAACACTACAAGCTGCCAGCCTGTTTTGTTCACAAAGGAGAACACTCAGAGCTGCCAGCCTGCTTTGTTCACAGCCTGTTTGGCTGTGAACAAAGCAGGCTGGCAGCTCTGAGTGTTTAGGACTCCAGCATGAGTCAGAAATGCTTGCTGACAGGACTGGTAGGGAGACCCCTAGTGGTCATTTATTCAAAGTGGAAAATACAATAGAAAGAAGCATATTTTTCATTAACATGCTATTGGAAAGTTATTCAACATTCATTAATCTAAAATATATCAAAGGTTTATTTGATGAGAGGTGCCCTTTAAGACACCGAAACAAATGAAGAATAACCGTGGCCCGGAGCGAGGGACCACTGTGCTCTCTGCCCGGCCGCCCGGCGCTTCTGTGATGCAGGCGGTGTGATTAGCGCTGCCTGCATCATCTGCTCTGGTCAGGCCCGACTAGAAGAGGCCAGAGCAGTGCGGGACCTGGGACGGGAGCCAAAACATTTGTGTTCCCCCACGTGTGACTCTCCAGTTGTTTTAGAACTACAACTCCCATCATGACCTTCTGTCTGTGCATGATGGGAGTTGTAGTTTGGAACAGCTGGAGAGTCACAGTGGCAAAGTTAATGTCGGGGCACAGCGGGATCATTAATTCTGGGGGCACAATAACATCATTAATTCTGGGGGCACAGCGACATCATTAATTCTGGGTGCACAGTGACATCATTAATTCTGGGGGCACAGCGGGATCATTAATTCTGGGGGCACAATAACATCATTAATTCTGGGGGCACAGCGACATCATTAATTCTGGGGGCACAGCGGGATCATTAATTTTGGGGGCACAGCGGCATCATTAATTCTGAGGGCACAGCGACATCATTAATTCTGGGTGCACAGTGACATCATTAATTCTGGGGGCACAGCGACATCATTAATTCTGGGGGCACAGCGGGATCATTAATTCTGGGGGCACAGCGGGATCATTAATTCTGGGGGCACAGCGGGATCATTAATTCTGGGGGCACAGCGGGATCATTAATTCTGGGGGCACAGCGGGATCATTAATTCTGGGGGCACAGCGGGATCATTAATTCTGGGGGCACAGCGGCATCATTAATTCTGGGGGCACAGCGGGATCATTAATTCTGGGGCACAGCGGCATCCTTAATTCTGGGGCACAGCGGGATCATTAATTCTGGGGCACAGCGAAATCATTAATTCTGGGGGCACAGCGGGATCATTAATTCTGGGGGCACAGCGAGATCATTAATTCTGGGGCACAGCGGGATCATTAATTCTGGGGCACAGCGGGATCATTAATTCTGGGGCACAGCGGGATCATTAATTCTGGGGGCACAGCGGGATCATTAATTCTGGGGCACAGCGGCATCATTAATTCTGGGGGCACAGCGGCATCATTAATTCTGGGGCACAGCGGCATCATTAATTCTGGGGGCACAGCGGGATCATTAATTCTGGGGGCACAGTGGCATCATTAATTCTGGGGGCACAGCGGCATCATTAATTCTGGGGGCACAGCAGGATCATTAATTTTGGGGGCACAGCGGGATCATTAATTCTGGGTGCACAGTGACATCATTAATTCTGGGGGCACAGCGGGATCATTAATTCTGGGTGCACAGTGACATCATTAATTCTGGGGGCACAGCGACATCATTAATTCTGGGGGCACAGCGGCATCATTAATTCTGGGGGCACAGTGACATCATTAATTCTGGGTGCACAGTGACATCATTAATTCTGGGGGCACAGCGACATCATTAATTCTGGGGGCACAGCGGGATCATTAATTCTGGGGGCACAGCGGGATCATTAATTCTGGGGGCACAGCGGGATCATTAATTCTGGGGGCACAGCGGGATCATTAATTCTGGGGGCACAGCGGGATCATTAATTCTGGGGGCACAGCGGGATCATTAATTCTGGGGGCACAGCGGCATCATTAATTCTGGGGGCACAGCGGGATCATTAATTCTGGGGCACAGCGGCATCCTTAATTCTGGGGCACAGCGGGATCATTAATTCTGGGGCACAGCGAAATCATTAATTCTGGGGGCACAGCGGGATCATTAATTCTGGGGGCACAGCGAGATCATTAATTCTGGGGCACAGCGGGATCATTAATTCTGAGGCACAGCGGGATCATTAATTCTGGGGCACAGCGGGATCATTAATTCTGGGGGCACAGCGAGATCATTAATTCTGGGGGCACAGCGGGATCATTAATTCTGGGGCACAGCGGGATCATTAATTCTGGGGGCACAGCGGGATCATTAATTCTGGGGCACAGCGGCATCATTAATTCTGGGGGCACAGCGGCATCATTAATTCTGGGGCACAGCGGCATCATTAATTCTGGGGGCACAGCGGGATCATTAATTCTGGGGGCACAGTGGCATCATTAATTCTGGGGGCACAGCGGCATCATTAATTCTGGGGGCACAGCAGGATCATTAATTTTGGGGGCACAGCGGGATCATTAATTCTGGGGGCACAGCAGGATCATTAATTTTGGGGGCACAGCGGGATCATTAATTCTGGGGGCACAGTGACATCATTAATTCTGGGGGCACAGCGGGATCATTAATTCTGGGGGCACAACGGCATCACTAATTCTGGGGGCACAGCGGGATCATTAATTCTGGGGGCACAGCGGCATCATTAATTCTGGGGGCACAGCGGCATCATTAATTCTGGGGGCACAGCGGCATCACTAATTCTGGGGGCACAGCGGCATCATTAATTCTGGGGGCACAGCGGGATCATTAATTCTGGGGGCACAGCAGCATCATTAATTCTGGGGGCACAGCGGCATCCTTAATTCTGGGGGCACAGCGGCATCATTAATTCTGGGGCACAGCGGCATCATTAATTCTGGGGGCACAGCGGGATCATTAATTCTGGGGGCACAGTGGCATCATTAATTCTGGGGGCACAGCGGCATCATTAATTCTGGGGGCACAGCAGGATCATTAATTTTGGGGGCACAGCGGGATCATTAATTCTGGGGGCACAGTGACATCATTAATTCTGGGGGCACAGCGGGATCATTAATTCTGGGGGCACAACGGCATCACTAATTCTGGGGGCACAGCGGGATCATTAATTCTGGGGGCACAGCGGCATCATTAATTCTGGGGGCACAGCGGCATCATTAATTCTGGAGGCACAGCGGCATCACTAATTCTGGGGGCACAGCGGCATCATTAATTCTGGGGGCACAGCGGGATCATTAATTCTGGGGGCACAGCAGCATCACTAATTCTGGGGGCACAGCGGGATCATTAATTCTGGGGGCACAGTGACATCATTAATTCTGGGGGCACAGCGGGATCATTAATTCTGGGGGCACAACGACATCACTAATTCTGGGGGCACAGCGGGATCATTAATTCTGGGGGCACAGCGGCATCATTAATTCTGGGGGCACAGCGGCATCATTAATTCTGGGGGCACAGCGGGATCATTAATTCTGGGGGCACAGCAGCATCATTAATTCTGGGGGCACAGCGGCATCCTTAATTCTGGGGCACAGCGGGATCATTAATTCTGGGGCACAGCGGGATCATTAATTCTGGGAGCACAGCGGGATCATTAATTCTGGGGCACAGCGGGATCATTAATTCTGGGGGAACAGCGGCATCAATAATTCTAGGGGCACAGCGGCATCATTAATTCTGGGGCACAGCAGCATCATTAATTCTGGGGGCACAGCGGCATCATTAATTCTGGGGCACAGCGGGATCATTAATTCTGGGGCACAGCGGGATCATTATTTCTGGGGCACAGCGGGATCATTAATTCTGGGGGCACAGCGGCATCAATAATTCTGGGGCACAGCGGGATCATTAATTCTGGGGCACAGCGGGATCATTAATTCTGGGGGGCACAGCGGGATCATTAATTCTGGGGGCACAGCGGGATCATTAATTCTGGGGCACAGCGGGATCATTAATTCTGGGGCACAGCGGGATCATTAATTCTGGGGGGCACAGCGGGATCATTAATTCTGGGGGCACAGCGGCATCAATTATTTGGGGCACAGAGGTGCAATTAGTTGGTACAGGGCACAGTGTTTGTCGAAAATGTATTTGGGGGAATAGCATTTGGCAGTAATATTGCAGGGGAATAGCGTGTGGCACTAATATGCCAGGGACATAGTATGTGGCAGTATTATATTCAGGGACACAGTGTGCGACAGTATTATATTCAGCGATGTGTGGTAGTATTATATTCAGGGGTGTGTGGCAGTATTATATTCAGGGGTGTGTGGCAGTATTATATTCAGCGATGTGTGGCAGTATTATATTCAGGGGTGTCTGGCAGTATTATATTCAGGGGTGTGGGGCAGTATTATATTCAGGGGTGTGTGGCAGTATTATATTCAGGGGTGTGTGGTAGTATTATATTCAGGGGTGTGTGGTAGTATTATATTCAGGGGTGTGTGGTAGTATTACGGTATATTCAGGGGTGTGTGGTAGTATTATATTCAGGGGTGTGTGGTAGTATTATATTCAGGGGTTTGTGGCAGTATTATATTCAGAAGTGTGTGGCAGTATTATATTCAGGGGTGTGTGGTAGTATTATATTCAGCGATGTGTGGCAGTATTATATTCAGGGGTGTGTGGTAGTATTATATTCAGGGGTGTGTGGTAGTATTATATTCAGGGGTGTGTGCTAGTATTATATTTAAGGGTGTGTGGTAGTATTATATTCAGGGGTGTGTGGTAGTATTATATTCAGGGGTGTGTGGTAGTATTATATTCAGGGGTGTGTGGCAGTATTATATTCAGGGGTGTGTGGCAGTATTATATTCAGGGGTGTGTGGCAGTATTATATTCAGGGGTGTGTGGTAGTATTATATTCAGGGGTGTGTGGTAGTATTATATTCAGCAATGTGTGGCAGTATTATATTCAGGGGTGTCTGGCAGTATTATATTCAGGGGTGTGTGGTAGTATTATATTCAGAGGTGTGTGGCAGTATTATATTCAGGGGTGTCTGGCAGTATTATATTCAGGGGTGTGTGGTAGTATTGTATTCAGAGGTGTGTGGCAGTATTATATTCAGGGGTGTGTGGCAGTATTATATTCAGGGGTGTGTGGCAGTATTATATTCAGGGGTGTCTGGCAGTATTATATTCAGGGGTGTGTGGTAGTATTATATTCAGGGGTGTGTGGCAGTATTATATTCAGGGGTGTCTGGCAGTATTATATTCAGGGGTGTGTGGTAGTATTATATTCAGTGATGTGTGGCAGTATTATATTCAGGGGTGTGTGGTAGTATTATATTTAAGGGTGTGTGGTAGCATTATATTCAGGGGTGTGTGGTAGTATTATATTCAGGGGTGTGTGGTAGTATTATATTCAGGGGTGTCTGTCAGTAATATATTCAGGGGTGTGTGGCAGTATTATATTCAGGGGTGTGTGGCAGTTTTATACTCAGCGATGTGTGGTAGTATTATATTCAGGGGTGTCTGGCAGTATTATATTCAGGGGTGTGGGGCAGTATTATATTCAGGGGTGTGTGGCAGTATTATATTCAGGGGTGTGTGGTAGTATTATATTCAGGGGTGTGTGGCAGTATTATATTCAGGGGTGTGTGGCAGTATTATATTCAGGGGTGTGTGGCAGTATTATATTCAGGGGTGTGTGGTAGTATTATATTCAGGGGTGAGTGGTAGTATTATATTCAGGGGTGTGAGGCAGTATTACATTCAGAGGGTACAGTGTGTGGCAGTATTATATTAAGGGGGTACAGTGTGTGGCAGTATTATATGCAGGGGTGTGTGGTAGTATTATATTCAGGTGTATGTGGTAGTATTATATGCAGGGGTGTGTGGCAGTATTATATTCAGGGGCACAGTGTGTAGCAGTATTATATTCAAGTGTGTGTAGCAGTATTATATTCAGGGGCAAAGTGTGTAGCAGTATTACATTCAGGGGTATATGGCAGTTTTATATGCAGGGGTGTGTGGCAGTATTATATGCAGGGGTGTGTGGCAGAATTATATTCAGGGGTGTGTGGCAGTATTATATTCAGGGGTGTGTGGTAGTATTATATTCCGGGGTGTGTGGTAGTATTATATTCAGGTGTGTGGCAGTATTATATTCAGGGTTGTGTGGCAGTATTATATTCAGGGGTGTGTGGCCGTATTATATTCAGGGGTGTGTGGTAGTATTATATTCAGGGGTGTGTGGCAGTATTATATTCAGGAGTGTGTGGCAGTATTATATTCAGGGGTGTGTGGTAGTATTATATTCAACGATGTGTGGCAGTATTATATTCAGGGGTGTGTGGCAGTATTATATTCAGGGGTGTGTGGTAGTATTATATTCAGGGGTGTGTGGCAGTATTATATTCAGGGGTGTGTGGCAGCATTATATTCAGGGGTGTGTGTCAGTATTATATTCAGGGGTGTGTGGCAGTATTATATTCAGGGGTGTGTGGCAGTATTATATTCAAGGGTGGGTGGCAGTATTATATTCAGGGGTGTGTGGCAGTATTATATTCAGGGGTGTGTGGTAGTATTATATTTAAGGGTGTGTGGCAGTATTATATTCAGGGGTGTGTGGTAGTATTATATTCAGGGGTGTGTGGCAGTATTATATTCAGCGATGTGTGGCAGTATTATATTCAGGGGTGTCTGGCAGTATTATATTCAGGGGTGTGGGGCAGTATTATATTCAGGGGTGTGTGGCAGTATTATATTCAGGGGTGTGTGGTAGTATTATATTCAGGGGTGTGTGGTAGTATTATATTCAGGGGTGTGTGGTAGTATTACGGTATATTCAGGGGTGTGTGGCAGTATTATATTCCGGGGTGTGTGGTAGTGTTATATTCAGGGGTGTGTGGCAGTATTATATTCAGGGGTGTGTGGCGGTATTATATTCAGGGGTGTGTGGCAGTATTATATTCAGGGGTGTGTGGTAGTATTATATTCAGGGGTGTGTGGTAGTATTATATTTAAGGGTGTGTGGTAGTATTATATTCAGGGGTGTGTGGTAGTATTATATTCAGGGATGTGTGGTAGTATTATATTCAGGGGTGTCTAGCAGTATTATATTCAGGGGTGTGTGGCAGTATTATATTCAGGGGTGTGTGGCAGTATTATATTCAGGGGTGTCTAGCAGTATTATATTCAGGGGTGTGTGGCAGTATTATATTCAGGGGTGTGTGGCAGTATTATATTCAGCGATGTGTGGCAGTATTATATTCAGGGGTGTCTGGCAGTATTATATTCAGGGGTGTGTGGTAGTATTATATTCAGGGGTGTGTGTCAGTATTATACTCAGGGGTGTCTGGCAGTATTATATTCAGGGGTGTGTGGTAGTATTATATTCAGGGGTATAAGGCAGTATTATATTCAGGGGTGTGTGGCAGTATTATATTCAGGGGTGTGTGGTAGTATTATATTCAGTGATGTGTGGCAGTATTATATTCATGGGTGTGTGGTAGTATTATATTTAAGGGTATGTGGTAGTATTATATTCAGGGGTGTGTGGTAGTATTATATTCAGGGGTGTGTGGTAGTATTATATTCAGGGGTGTCTGGCAGTATTATATTCAGGGGTGTGGGGCAGTATTATATTCAGGGGCACAGTGTGTAGCAGTATTATATTCAGGGGTGTGTGGCAGTATTATATGCAGGGGTGTGTGGTAGTATTATATTCAGCAGTGTGTGGTAGTGTTATATTCAGGGGTGTGTGGTAGTATTATATTCAGGGGTGTGTGGCAGTATTACATTCAGAGGGTACAGTGTGTGGCAGTATTATATGCAGGGGTGTGTGGTAGTATTATATTCAGGGGTATGTGGTAGTATTATATGCAGGGGTGTGTGGCAGTATTATATTCAGGGGCACAGTGTGTAGCAGTATTATATTCAAGGGTGTGTGGCAGTATTATATTCAGGGGTGTGTGGCAGTATTATATTCAGGGGGCACAGTGTGTGTAGCAGTATTATATTCAGGGGCACAGTGTGTAGCAGTATTATATGCAGGGGTGTGTGGCAGTATTATATTCAGGGGTGTGTGGCAGTATTATATTCAGGGGTGTGTGGCAGTATTATATTCAGGGGTGGGTGGCAGTTTTTTATTCAGGGGTGTGTGGCAGTATTATATTCAGGGGTGTGTGGTAGTATTATATTTAAGGGTGTGTGGCAGTATTATATTCAGGGGTGTGTGGTAGTATTATATTCAGGGGTGTGTGGCAGTATTATATTCAGGGGTGTCTGGCAGTATTATATTCAGCGATGTGTGACAGTATTATATTCAGGGGTGTCTGGCAGTATTATATTCAGGGTTGTGGGGCAGTATTATATTCAGTGGTGTGTGGCAGTATTATATTCAGGGGTGTGTGGTAGTATTATATTCAGGGGTGTGTGGTAGTATTATATTCAGGGGTGTGTGGTAGTATTACGGTATATTCAGGGGTGTGTGGTAGTATTATATTCCGGGGTGTGTGGTAGTATTATATTCAGGGGCGTGTGGCAGTATTATATTCAGGGGTGTGTGGCAGTATTATATTCAGGGGTGTGTGGCAGTATTATATGCAGGGGTGTGTGGTAGTATTATATTCAGGTGTATGTGGTAGTATTATATGCAGGGGTGTGTGGCAGTATTATATTCAGGGGCACAGTGTGTAGCAGTATTATATTCAAGTGTGTGTAGCAGTATTATATTCAGGGGCAAAGTGTGTAGCAGTATTACATTCAGGGGTATATGGCAGTTTTATATGCAGGGGTGTGTGGCAGTATTATATGCAGGGGTGTGTGGCAGAATTATATTCAGGGGTGTGTGGCAGTATTATATTCAGGGGTGTGTGGTAGTATTATATTCCGGGGTGTGTGGTAGTATTATATTCAGGTGTGTGGCAGTATTATATTCAGGGTTGTGTGGCAGTATTATATTCAGGGGTGTGTGGCCGTATTATATTCAGGGGTGTGTGGTAGTATTATATTCAGGGGTGTGTGGCAGTATTATATTCAGGGGTGTGTGGCAGTATTATATTCAGGGGTGTGTGGCAGTATTATATTCAGGGGTGTGTGGTAGTATTATATTCAGGGGTGTGTGGCAGTATTATATTCAGGAGTGTGTGGCAGTATTATATTCAGGGGTGTGTGGCAGTATTATATTCAGGGGTGTGTGGTAGTATTATATTTAAGGGTGTGTGGTAGTATTATATTCAGGGGTGTGTGGTAGTATTATATTCAGGGGTGTCTGGCAGTATTATATTCAGGGGTGTCTAGCAGTATTATATTCAGGGGTGTGTGGCAGTATTATATTCAGGGGTGTGTAGCAGTATTATATTCAGCGATGTGTGACAGTATTATATTCAGGGGTGTCTGGCAGTATTATATTCAGGGGTGTGTGGTAGTATTATATTCAGGGGTGTGTGGCAGTATTATATTCAGGGGTGTCTGGCAGTATTATATTCAGGGGTGTGTGGTAGTATTATATTGAGGGGTATAAGGCAGTATTATATTCAGGGGTGTGTGGCAGTATTATATTCAGGGGTGTGTGGTAGTATTATATTCAGTGATGTGTGGCAGTATTATATTCATGGGTGTGTGGTAGTATTATATTCAGGGGTGTGTGGTAGTATTTTATTCAGGGGTGTGGTAGTATTATATTCAGGGGTGTGTGGTAGTATTATATTCAGGGGTGTCTGGCAGTATTATATTCAGGGGTGTGGGGCAGTATTATATTCAGGGGCACAGTGTGTAGCAGTATTATATTCAGGGGTGTGTGGCAGTATTATATGCAGGGGTGTGTGGCAGTATTATATTCAGCAGTGTGTGGTAGTATTATATTCAGGGGTGTGTGGTAGTATTATATTCAGGGGTGTGTGGCAGTATTACATTCAGGGGGCACAGTGTGTGGCAGTATTATATTTAGGGGGCACAGTGTGTGTAGCAGTATTATATTCAGGGGCACAGTGTGTAGCAGTATTATATTCAGGGGGGTGTGGCAGTATTATATGCAGGGGTGTGTGGCATTATTATATGCAGGGGTGTGTGGCAGTATTATATTCAGGGGTGTCTGGCAGTATTATATTCAGGGGCACAGTGTGTAGCAGTATTATATTCAGGGGGGTGTGGCAGTATTATATGCAGGGGTGTGTGGCATTATTATATGCAGGGGTGTGTGGCAGTATTATATTCAGGTCATACATCCTCCACACTTCAGTTGCTTGTTTGCTATTTCCTTCATGGCACTGAGGTCTTAGCGTTTAGCTCGGACCTTCACCAGAGACATAGACATGAATAAACGGAGCCTCACTAAAAAGAGTTGAGTACCCCTGATTAGTGTTGCTCGCGAATATTCGCAATTCGAATATTATTCGCGAATATCGCATATTCGCGAATTCGCGAATTTCGCGAATATAGCGCTATATATTCGTAATTACGAATATTGTTTTTTTTTTTTTTTTTTCACAGTACACATCACAGTGATCATCCCTCTCTGCTTCCAGCTTGTGTGGTGTAAAGAAGGCTCTAATACTACTATGTGAGACTGGCGTGCGAAAATTCGCATATGCTAATTTTCGCATATGCGAATTGTCGCGCGTGTTAATTTTGTATATGCTAATATTCACTTGTGTTAATTTTCGCATTCGCGCATTTTCGCATATGCGAAAATAAAACGAAGGTATAACGAATATGCGAATATTCGCGAATATATGACGAATATTCGTCCATATATTCGCGAATATTCGCGAATTCGAATATGGCCTATGCCGCTCAACACTACCCCTGATCTATAGGTTATTATGAATATAATCTATGTGTTGGGTTGTATATAATCTATATGTTGGGTTGTGTATAATCTATATGTTGGGTTGTGTATAATCTATATGTTGGGTTGTATGTAATCTATATGTTGGGTTGTATATAATCTATATGTTGGGTTGTGTATAATCTATATGTTGGGTTGTATGTAATCTATATGTTGGGTTGTATATAATCTATATGTTGGGTTGTATATAATCTATATGTCGGGTTGTATATAATCTATATGTCGGGTTGTATGTAATCTATATGTTGGGTTGTATATAATCTATATGTCGGGTTGTATATAATCTATATGTTGGGTTGTATATAATCTATATGTTGGGTTGTATGTAATCTGTATGTTGGGTTGTATATAATCTATATGTTGGGTTGTATATAATCTATATGTTGGGTTGTATATAATCTATATGTTGTGTTGTATATAATCTATATGTTGGGTTGTATATAATCTATATGTTGGGTTGTATGTAATCTATATGTTGGGTTGTATATAATCTATATGTTGGGTTGTATGTAATCTATATGTTGGGTTGTATGTAATCTGTATGTTGGGTTGTATATAATCTATATGTTGGGTTGTATATAATCTATATGTTGGGTTGTATATAATCTATATGTTGGGTTGTATATAATCTATATGTTGGGTTGTATATAATCTATATGTTGGGTTGTATATAATCTATATGTTGGGTTGTATATAATCTGTATGTTGGGTTGTATATATATGTTGGGTTGTATATAATCTATATGTTGGGTTGTATATAATCTATATGTTGGGTTGTATGTAATCTGTATGTTGGGTTGTATATAATCTATATGTTGGGTTGTATATAATCTATATGTTGGGTTGTATATAATCTATATGTTGGGTTGTATATAATCTATATGTTGGGTTGTATGTAATCTATATGTTGGGTTGTATATAATCTATATGTTGTGTTGTATATAATCTATATGTTGGGTTGTATATAATCTGTATGTTGGGTTGTATATAATCTGTATGTTGGGTTGTATATAATCTATATGTTGGGTTGTATATAATCTATATGTTGGGTTGTATATAATCTATATGTTGGGTTGTATATAATCTATATATTGGGTTGTATGTAATCTATATGTTGGGTTGTATATAATCTATATGTTGGGTTGTATGTAATCTATATGTTGGGTTATATATAATCTATATGTTGTGTTGTATATAATCTATATGTTGTGTTGTATATAATCTATATGTTGGGTTGTATATAATCTATATGTTGGGTTGTATGTAATTTATATGTTGGGTTGTATATAATCTATATGTTGGGTTGTATGTAATCTATATGTTGGGTTGTATGTAATCTATATGTTGGGTTGTATATAATCTATATGTTGTGTTGTATGTAATCTATATGTTGGGTTGTATATAATCTATATGTTGGGTTGCATATAATCTATATGTTGGGTTGTATATAATCTATATGTTGGATTGTATGATATCTATATGTTGGGTTGTATGTAATTTATATGTTGGGTTGTATGTAATCTATATGTTGGGTTGTATGTAATCTATATGTTGGGTTGTATATAATCTATATGTTGGGTTGTATGTATTCTATATGTTGGGTTGTATATAATCTATATGTTGAGTTGTATGTAATCTATATGTTGGGTTGTATATAATCTATATGTTGGGTTGTATATAATCTATATGTTGGGTTGTATATAATCTATATGTTGGGTTGTATGTAATCTATATGTTGGGTTGTATATAATCTATATGTTGGGTTGTATATAATCTATATGTTGGGTTGTATGTAATCTATATGTTGGGTTGTATGCAATCTATATGTTGGGTTGTATGTAATCTATATGTTGGGTTGTGTATAATCTATATGTTGGGTTGTATATAATCTATATGTTGGGTTGTATGTAATCTATATGTTGGGTTGTATGTAATCTATATGTTGGGTTGTATATAATCTGTATGTTGGGTTGTATGTAATCTATATGTTGGGTTGTATATAATCTATATGTTGGGTTGTATGTAATCTATATGTTGGGTTGTATATAATCTATATGTTGGGTTGTATGTAATCTATATGTTGGGTTGTATGTAATCTATATGTTGGGTTGTATATAATCTGTATGTTGGGTTGTATGTAATCTATATGTTGGGTTGTATATAATCTGTATGTTGGGTTGTATGTAATCTATATGTTGGGTTGTATATAATCTATATGTTGGGTTGTATGTAATCTATATGTTGGGTTGTATATAATCTATATGTTGGGTTGTATGTAATCTATATGTTGGGTTGTATATAATCTATATGTTGGGTTGTATGTAATCTATATGTTGGGTTGTATATAATCTATATGTTGGGTTGTATGTAATCTATATGTTGGGTTGTATATAATCTATATGTTGGGTTGTATGTAATCTATATGTTGGGTTGTATATAATCTGTATGTTGGGTTGTATATAATCTATATGTTGGGTTGTATATAATATATATGTTGGGTTGTATATAATCTATATGTTGGGTTGTATGTAATCTATATGTTGGGTTGTATATAATCTGTATGTTGGGTTGTATATAATCTATATGTTGGGTTGTATATAATATATATCTTGGGTTGTATATAATCTGTATGTTGGGTTGTATATAATATATATGTTGGGTTGTATATAATCTATATGTTGGGTTGTATATAATCTATATGTTGGGTTGTATATAATCTGTATGTTGGGTTGTATATAATCTGTATGTTGGGTTGTATATAATATATATGTTGGGTTGTATATAATCTATATGTTGGGTTGTATGTAATCTGTATGTTGGGTTGTATGTAATCTATATGTTGGGTTGTATGTAATCTATATGTTGGGTTGTATATAATCTGTATGTCGGGTTGTATATAATCTATATGTTGGGTTGTATGTAATCTGTATGTTGGGTTGTATGTAATCTGTATGTTGGGTTGTATATAATCTATATGTTGGGTTGTATGTAATCTATATGTTGGGTTGTATATAATCTATATGTTGGGTTGTATATAATCTATATGTTGGGTTGTATATAATCTATATGTTGGGTTGTATATAATCTATATGTTGGGTTGTATATAATCTATATGTTGGGTTGTACAGTGGGGCAAAAAAGTATTTAGTCAGCCTCAATTTCTCCCCCTTATAAAGATGAGGCTGTAATTATCATTATAGGTTATAACCTCAACTATGAGACAGAATGAGCAATAAAATCCATAAAATCACATTGTCTGATTTTTAAAGAATTTATTTGCAAATTATGGTGAAAAATAAGTATTTGGTCAATAACAAAAGTTCATCTCTTTTGTTATATCCCCTTTGTTGGCAATGACAGAGGTCACATGTTTTCTGTCTTCACAAGGTTCTCACACACTGTTGCTGGTATTTGGGCCCATTCCTTTATGCAGATCTCCTCTAGAGCAGTGATGTTTTGGGGCTGTCGCTGGGCAACACGGACTTTCAACTCCCTCCAAATGTTTTCTATAGGGTTGAGATCTGAAGACTGGCTAGGCCACTCCAGGACCTTGAAATGCTTCTAACGAAGCCACTCCTTCGTTGGCCGGGCGGTTTGTTTGTGATCATTGTTATGCTGAAAGACCCAGACACGTTTCATCTTCAATGCCCTTGCTGATGGAAGGAGGTTTACACTCAAAATCTCACGATACATGGCCCCATTCATTTTTTCCTTCACACGGATCAGTCGTCCTGGTCCCTTAGCAGAAAAACAGGCCCAAAGCATGATGTCTCCACCCCCATGCATCACAGTAGGTATGGTGTTCTTTGGATGCATCTCAGCATTCTTTCTCCTCCAAACATGACGAGTTGAGTTTTTACCAAAAAGTTCTACTTTGGTTTCATCTGACCATATGACATTCTCACAATACTCCTCTGGATCATCCAAATGCTCTCTAGCAAACTTCAGACGGGCCCGGACATGTACTGGCTTAAGCAGGGGGACATGTCTGGCACTGCATGACTTGAGTCCCTGTTGTCGTAGTGTGTTACTGATGGTAGCCTTTGTTACTTTGGTCCCAGCTCTCTGCAGGTCATTCACTAGGTCCCCGGGTGGTTCTGGGATTTTTGCTCACCATTCTTGTGATCATTTTGACACCACAGGGTGAGATCTTGTGTGGAGCCCCAGATGGAGGGAGATTATCAGTGGTCTTGTATGTCTTCCATTTTCTAATAATTGCTCCCACAGTTGATTTCTTCACACCAAGCTTCTTGCCTAATGCAGATTCAGTCTTCCCAGCCTGGTGCAGGTCTACAATTTTGTTTCTGGTGTCCTTCGACAGCTCTTTGGTCTTGGCCATAGTGGAGTTTGGAGTGTGACTGTTTGAGGTTGTGGACAGGTGTCTTTTATACTGATAACAAGTTCAAACAGGAGCCATTAATACAGGTAACGAGTAACAGAGTCTATGGGATGGGGCGTGATGGCCTCCAGCGCTTCCTGCAGTGCTCTCAGGTGGGTGCTGCATGCTAGATTGTGGGGACCCCCGCGATCAGACATCTTATCCCCTAAGCTTTGGATAGGGGATAAGATGTCTTAGGGCCGGAGTACCTCTTTAAAACAATTGCTATGTGTGATCAAAATATTCAGCTCAATATCACAAAAATATAACAATTCAAAACTATTATGCCAATCGCAGGTGGAGCAGAATATCTGATGACACAATTGGAGGAACGAGCAAGAATAGCAATATTTTAGGTGTTGTTGATATATATTTGTGTGCAGGATGACAACAAAACTTTTCACATAAATGACAAATGTTCATATAGTGTTAAAAAATGTATGTATATATATATGTATTCTCGCACACAAAAAATACATATACAACAAACACGTCCTGGAAAGATATGCAACAAATATACAACAAACACGTACTATGTAATGTTTGGGAATACTAGGGCTGAGGGGTAGAGATGAGCGAATCCAATCTGACAAAGTCGAATTCGTTCAGAATTTCATGAAAAATTCAATTCGGACCGAATCCGAACTTTGACGCAATTCTAAATAACGAATTACTTCATTAGCGACACCCCTGCGATCGTCCTGTATAATGTATAGATGCGGGCGGCTTTCTCGCTTCCAGATAGGATGATCGCATCAGGTGTCAGGAGTGAAACTCGCTGCGATCTGTCTATTAATGCAGGCACTCCATGTTGGGAGTAGTAGTCCCTGCAGTTAAGGACAGATCACAGCGGGTGTCACTCCTGACACCTGATGCGATCATCCTATCTGGATGCGAGAAAGCCGCCCGCATCTATACATTATACAGGACAATCGCAGGGATGTCAGGAGTGACAACCGGGGTGATCTGTCTATTAGCACATGTACTACTACTCCCATCATGGAACAGTCTGTTCCATGCTGGGACTAGTAGTACTACCTAAAAAAAATAAAAAAAATAAGAAAAAAAAGTGAAACACACACACTTTATTAAACACATTATTAAAATACATTACTAATAAATTTATTTGGATCAAAAAGATTGTTTTTTTTTTTTTAATTCGGTGAATCGGCCGAATCAAATTTTTCAAAAATGAGCTCATCTCTAGTGAGGGGTCACTGGGAAATATAATGAAAACTCACAGCACAACTATATACAGTGGAAGACATAAGTGTAATAGGACATCCTGTCGTTTGTTCATCCCCATCGGGAATCTAGTTCCCAATTTGAGCATCCGAATGACGTCTCGGTCAAGAAGTTTTTGTTTGTGATCACCGACTCCTTCGGGAACCAAAATGTGGGATGTCAGACAAATGCTTCCGAACTCTCACAGTTTGGAGACCACTGGTCTATGGCAGAGGTCCCTAACCTAGTCCTTAAAAGGGGTACTCCAGTGCTCCAGCATTCTGTTCAGAACGCTCGGAGCTGGAGGCTGTGATCGTGACATCATGGCCACGCCCCTCGTGACTTCACGCCACGCCCCCTCCATTCATGTCTATGGGAGGGGGCGTGTCGGTAGACACGCCCCCTCCTATAGACATGAATGGAGGGGGCGTGGTCGTGTCCTCACGACCACTGGTGCAGGAACTGCAGCAGGGAAATCGCGGCAGGTCCCAGCAACAGGACCCCAGCGATCAGACATCTTATTCCCTATCCTTTGGATAGGAGATAAGATGTCTAGCAGTGGAGTACCCCTTTAAAGGGGTACTCCACTGGAAAACATTTTGTTTTAAAATCAACTGGTGCCAGAAAGTTAAACAGATTTGCAAATTACTTAAAAAAAAAAAATCTCAATCCTTCCAGTACTTATCAGCTGCTGTTATGATCCACAGGAAGTTTTAATGTTCTATTTCCAATGGAGTTTGTGGCATTAAAGGGGTACTCCACTGGAAAACATTTTTTTATTGTTTAAATCAACTGGTGCCAGGAAGTTAAACAGATTTGCAAATAACTTTAAAAAATAAATAAAAATCTTAGTCCTTCCAGTTCTTATCAGCTGCTGTTATGATCCACAGGAAGTTCTTTTCTTTTTGAATTTCCTTTCTGTCAGACCACAGTTCTCTCTGCTGACACCTCTGTCCATTTTAGGTACTGTCCAGAGCAGGATAGGTTTTCTATGGGGATTTGCTACTACTATGGACAGTTCCTAAAATGGACAGAGGTGTCAGCAGAGAGCACTGTGGTCAGACTGAAAGGAAATTCAAAAAGAAAAGAACTTCCTGCGGATCATAAGAGCAGCTGATAAGTACTGGAAGGATTAAGATTTTTTAATAGAAGTAATTTACACATCTGTTTAACTTTCTGGCACCAGTTGATTTAAAAAAACATTTTTTTCCAGTGGAGTACCCCTTTAAGGCCACAAACTCCATTGGAAATAGAACAGGTAAAAATGTAAATCCTGGACTGGTGGTGGAGCCTTGAGGACTGGGTTGGGGACCTCCAAATGGTTAAAGGGGCTATCCAGGAAAAAACTTTTTTTTATATATCAACTGGCTCCAGAAAGTTAAACAGATTTGTAAATGACTTCTATTAAAAAAATCTTAATCCCTTCAGTACTTATGAGCTGCTGAAGTTGAGTTGTTCTTTTCTGTCTAAGTGCTCTCTAATGACACGTGTCTCGGGAACCGCCCAGGTTAGAAGCAAATCCCCATAGCAAACCTCTTCTACTCTGTGCAGTTCCCGAGACAAGCAGAGATGTCAGCAGAGAGCACTGTTGCCAGACAGAAAAGAACAACTCAACTTCAGCAGCTGATAACTATTGGAAGGATTAAGATTTTTTAATAGAAGTAATTTACAAATCTTTTTAACTTTCTGGAGCCGGTTGATATAAAAAAAAAGTTTTTTTCCTGGAATACCCCTTTAAATATTAGGACTGCCGCTCTTTCCATTGGCCGGGTGTATGACCGTCCCCGAGATATAACATCAATGCTATCTGAAGACATGGAGACATGTTACATGGTGACTTATCCGGGTAAAGTGATGATTATTCTTCCTCCGAGATTCGACTATTCTGGTACAAGCGTGACCCCCCGTGTGCGTGAACGGGTGATCTACATGCGCCGGCGCCCCCTGCCATTTAATTACAAGCCTCAGACGCCGGGGTCGGTAATATACGCCGTCCCCGGAATTAATTGAGCCGCCGAGCGTGGCATTTCATGTCAAGTCTCATAGTTTCCCTTTGATATATGACATTTAGCAGACAGCAGGGAATGCCCCAAATTATCTCCTCTCTTGCTGCTTAATTTAACCTCTTCCTCCCACGGTGACATTTTGATTACTTTAAAGTCAAGGAGCGGCCCCCCTCAGAACTACAGAACTGGTTGAAGGAACGCAGTAAATGTCACCAGAAAACAACATCCACAGCGAATAAATTCACCGGCCCAGGACTCACACCCGCCACAGCCCGATGGTTTGGGGATTTGTATCGGAGTACTGCAGAATTTTTGGGGGCTTCGTGGGTATATACGGTATTTGTTGGGCTTTGATATGTTTGTGGTGAGCTGGGTGAGGCAATGATGTAGCAGGGTCTGTTGGTATTAAGCCTTGATTTGTCGTGACGCCAGGGTGAGGTTGTTTTGTATAGAAGGCCCTGCCGACAACCGGTCCACAAACGGCAGGGATAATAAACGGAATGTCCACAGCAGGATATATGAGATAACTGGAGCTTTTACTGAACTTCTTATGCAAACGGTCTTTATAAATATACAGTTTCTCCTGAGGTAACCGGGATACAGGTTCCTCACAGGCTTTGCTGGTACTAGTAGTCTTCAGCTGTAAGCAGGCCACTGTGCTACTAATTGTATGAGTTGAGTTGAAAAGTAGTCACAAGGATTTAGCAAACAGAGCTTTATAACTTTATAATTCTTTAGGCTTTGGCCTTGTTGAGATGAATTGAAATATGCTGATTGTGCTTGGCTGAAATCCAGGAGATAAGAGAGTGAATTTAGAGACTATAGCCCCTTATATACTAAGGGGGCTGGACTAATCCCATTGGCTGCAAAGCCTGTAAGTCCTGAACCCAGAGAACTCTGGGTACATCACATGACTCAGGAAGGTCCTAAATATTTGTACAGTGATCCCTCAACTTACAATGGCCTCAACATACAATAGTTTCAACATACAATGGTCTTTTCTGGACCATTGTAACTTGAAACCAGACTCAACATACAATGTTACGGACAGTCCAGATCTGTGAAACGTGTCAATGGCTGGAAGAACTGACCAATCAGAATGGGCAATTTACTGGTAAAACCCCTGTATTACTGAAGTGCATGTACTGACTGATGTCTGGTAGCGCCCCCTACAGTACAGGGAGGTATTACATGTTCTGTACACTTTACCTGTACCAGTGTTAGCTGCTCCTTTGGACACCAGGTGAGGACGACTCCATGTTACTTTTTTAGGACACTGTGTGTACTGTACAGGACCCTGAAGAAGCTCCTGTCCTCTACATAGACCAGTGTTTCCCAAGCAGGGTGCCCCCAGCTGTTGCAAAACTACAACTCCCAGCATGCTCGGACAGCCTTCGGCTGTCCGGGCATGCTGGGAGTTGTAGTTTCGCAATAGCTGTGTTAGGATTCAGCAGGCTGGATGTGGATCCTCTGTGTCAGCGAGGGATTGGCGTGGACCGTGTCGGTGGACCGGTTCTAGGGTTGCTACTGGTTTTCACCAGAGCCCGCCGCAAAGCGGGATGGTCTTGCTGCGGCGGTAGCAACCAGGTCGTATCCACCGACAACGGCTCAACCTCGCTGACTGCTGAGAAGCCGTGGGACAGAAGGACTAGACAGAGGCAAGGTCAGACGTAGCAGAAGGTCAGGGAAGGCGGCAAGGTTCGTAGTCAATGGTGATAGCAGAAGGTCTGGAAACACTGGTAAGGCAAACACAGGAAACGCTTTCTCTAGGCACAAGGACAACAAGATCTGACAATGCAGGGAAGGGGAAGTGAGGTTATATGGACGTGGAGCAGGTGGAAGCTAATTAGACTGATTGGGCCAGGCACCAATAATTGGTGCACTGGCCCTTTAAATCTTAGAGAGCTGGCGCGCGCGTGCCCTAAGGAGCGGAGCCACGCGCGCCAGGACGAGACAGCCGGGGACCGGGACAGGTGAGTGACTTGGGATGCGATTCGCGAGCGGGCGCGTCCCGCTATGGGAATCGCATCCCCGCCGGCAGTGTCAGTGCAGCGCTCCCGGCCAGCGGGTCTGACCGGGGCGCTGCAGAGAGGGGAACGCCGCGAGTGCTCTGGGGAGGAGCAGGGACCCGGAGCGCTCGGCGTAACAGTACTCCCCCTTAGGTCTCCCCCTCTTTTTGTCTACTTGTCGCTTCACATGAGACGAGGCCATTGGGAGCGATTCTTGAGTTTCTTTCTGGAAGACAGAGAAGTCCTGGGTAAATTCATCCATGGCAGGCAGTACAGAAGAAGTGGGAATGGGGAGGGGGGGGGGGGCAGAGGGTGAAGGTTGCCACGGGGCAGAGTGTTACCAGGAAGGGGGCTATGAGGAGGCAAAATCTCTGCTCGTTTTTTGCAAAAAACATCGGCATAGTCCTGATAGGCCTTGGGGAGACCTGGTATAGGAGGAGTCACTGAGGTTTGACTGACGGGACTGGGAGCAGACATGAGGCATTTTTTGTGGCAAGAAGCACCCCAGCTCTTGATCTCCCCGGTGGTCCAGTCAAGGGTGGGAGAATGGCGTTGGAGCCATGGCAGACCGAGGAGGACTTCAGAGGTGCAGTTGGGCAGAACAAAAAATTTCATTTTTTCGTGATGCAGTCCAATGCTCATAAGAAGGGGTTCTGTGCGGTAACTCACAGTGCAGTCCAATTTTACTCTGTTGACCGAGGAAATGTAGAGCGGCTTGACGAGACAGGTCACAGGGATGTTGAACCTATTAACAAAAGAGGCCAAAATAAAATTTCCCGCAGAACCAGAGTCCAAGAAGGCCACAGCTGAGAAGGAGGAGTTGGCAGAAGGAGAAATCCGCACGGGCACAGTGAGACGTGGAGAAGCAGACTTCAGACCAAGAGACGCCAGTCCCACGTGAGCTGGGTGCGTGCGTGCGTTTTCCAGACGTGGAGGACGAATAGGGCAATCCACCAAGAAATGTTCGGTACTAGCACAGTACAGACATAAATTTTTATCCCTACGGCGATTCCTCTCTTCATGGGTCAGGCGAGACCGATCCACTTGCATAGCCTCCTCGGCGGGAGGCACAGGGGTAGATTGCAAAGGATACTGTGGGAGAGGTGCCCAGAGATCAAGGTCTTTTTCCTGGCGGAGCTCCTGGTGTCTTTCAGAAAAACGCATGTTAATGCGGGTGGCCAAATGGATAAGTTCATGCAGGTTGGCAGGAATTTCTCGTGCGGCCAGCACATCTTTGATGTTACTGGATAGGCCTTTTTTAAAGGTCGCGCAGAGGGCCTCATTGTTCCAAGATAATTCAGAGGCGAGGGTACAAAATTGGATGGCGTATTCGCCTACAGAAGAATTACCCTGGACCAGGTTCAGCAGGGCTGTTTCGGCAGAAGAGGCTCGGGCTGGTTCCTCGATGACACTACGAACCTCAGCGAAGGACTGGACAGTGGCAGTGACAGGATCGTTGCGGTCCCAGAGCGGTGTGGCCCATGACAAGGCCTTCCCAGACAGGAGACTAACCACGAAAGTCACCTTTGACCGTTCTGTGGGAAATTGGTCCGACAACATCTCCAAATGTTGGGAACATTGAGATAGGAAACCACGGCAGAGTTTAGAGTCCCCATCATATTTGTCCGGCATGGACAAGCGGAGGTTAGGAGCGGCCACTCGCTTCGGAGGAGGTGCAGGAGCTGGCAGAGGAGATGGTTGCTGCTGTAGCTGTGGCAGAAGTTGCTGTAGCATGGCGGTCAACTTCGACAGCTGCTGTCCTCGTTGGGCGAACTGTTGTCCTAGTTGCGCTATCTGTTGAGACTGCTGGGCGACTACCGTGGTAAGGTCAGCGACAACTGGCAGCGGGACCGCAGCGGGATCCATGGCCGGATCTACTGTTAGGATTCGGCAGGCTGGATGTGGATCCTCTGTGTCAGCGAGGGATTGGCGTGGACCGTACTGGTGGACCGGTTCTAGGTTACTACTGGTATTCACCAGAGCCCGCCGCAAAGCGGGATGGTCTTGCTGCGGCGGTAGCAACCAGGTCGTATCCACCGGCAACGGCTCAACCTCGCTGACTGCTGAGAAGGCGTGGGACAGAAGGACTAGACAGAGGCGAGGTCAGACGTAGCAGAAGGTCAGGGCAGGCGGCAAGGTTCGTAGTCAATGGTGATAGCAAAGGTCTGGAAACACTGGTATGGCAATCACAGGAAACGCTTTCTCTAGGCACAAGGGCAACAAGATCCGGCAATGCAGGGAAGGGGAAGTGAGGTTATATGGACGTGGAGCAGGTGGAAGCTAATTAGACTGATTTGGGCCAGGCACCAATCATTGCACTGGCCCTTTAAATATTAGAGAGCTGGCGTGCCAGGACGTGACAGCCGGGGACCAGGACAGGTGAGTTGCTTGGGATGCGATTCGCGAGCGGGCGCGTCCCACTATGCGAATCGCATCCCCGCCAGCAGTGTCAGTGCAGCGCTCCCGGTCAGCGGGTCTGACCGGGGCGCTGCAGAGAGGGGAACGCCGCGAGCGCTCCGGGGAGGAGCAGGGACCCAGAGCGCTCGGCGTAACTAGCTGGAGGCTCCCTGGTTGGGGAACACTGACATAGACCGTGATTTACAGCTCCCAGCAGATCTTTATTACTTTTATATGTAAGGATTTGCTTTATCAATATTAGTTATCTACTTATTTTTCTTTAATCCTCACTTTTTCCTATTTTTGGATGACATTTTGGTGGCTTCAGAACCAATTACCAGGTTTCCATAGAGTTCTGGTCTCAACATACAATGGTTTCAACATACAATGGTTGTCCTGGAACCAATTAATATTGTAACTTGAGGGACCACTGTATAACCATTATAATATATCACGTGACCTAAGTAGGTCCTGTACATTTGTACACTATACAGAAATACATATATATGAGGCGACCAAGGGGCAAGTCCTGCAATAGAGCCCTGTGGAATGGAGGGACTCTAACTGAGGGGACTTTAGACAGGGACAGGACAAGGTCCTGTACCGGGACACCACATGTTCTTTATATGTTCTTTTTTATAGAATGGTGTAATGATTGGAGGTCGGCCCACTGTTTCCTCTCTCTTCAGTACAGGTTTTAGAATTTATGGAGGCGGCAACTAGAAAATTCTATGCTGGAAAAGCCAGAAAGTCAGATGAGCCTGAATGTTTAGTGACATCTACTGGTCAACTTGGATGGATTTGGCCTCCATAGATTTGTCTGAAATTTTACATAATAATATATTACGGGTGGATACAAAACCATTAGAGATAAGCGAATTTTTGAAAAATTAGATTCGGGCCGATTCCCCAAATTTTCAGAAAAAAAATTATCTTCAATACAAATT
The DNA here is from genome assembly GCF_029499605.1 of Hyla sarda. Classification (NCBI taxonomy): domain Eukaryota; kingdom Metazoa; phylum Chordata; class Amphibia; order Anura; family Hylidae; genus Hyla; species Hyla sarda. The sequence continues at coordinate 6,926,206 of NC_079200.1, read as the reverse complement.
TATTCGGGCAAATCGCTATTAAAAACAGCTATTGCCAGGCTACAGAGAGGCTCGATAGGGTGTAGAACACTTTGCCTTGCCGTAACACGCATAGGGTGTGTGCTGGGTTAGTGAAATAATACTGTTATTCAGTATGACATGCAGATTAGAGGCGTCGCTATTAGAATCACAATTGGCGTCACAATTGAAGAGATTATAGAGATTATTTGATTTAATTTTCATTTAATTTAATTACATTTTTAACATTTTTAAAATTCTTTATTGAGGACTCAATATTTGAATTCTTAAACTTTTTTTTGAGGACCCATTGGAGGGCAAGTCTGGTGAGCATCGAGCTAGCGGTCCGCCGCGAGGTGAGCTACCACCTATTCCAGCCCCTACCTCTCAGCAACACTCCCCTCCGATACTCATGATTGAGTGTCCAGGGTGCTCAAAGCATTTACTTTTGAAAAATACTGTATTACAACCAAAGAAATATAACAAGGAGATCACATGGTGGCACAATGACAGAGCCTGGAGGTGGCAGCAGCACGACGAGACCATAAGGCGGCACTATGATAGAGCCTGGATGTGGCAGCAGTATGAGGAGACCATATGGCGCACAATGACACAGTCTGGAGGTGGCGGCAGCCTATGTAGGCCGCAGAGCGGCACAACAACAGAGTAGTGTGTCAGTTTGTCCTCCCTCTCAGTGGTGCAGGCCTGACCAGGGAGGGCTGCTGGGTAGATCCTGCCAGTATGATATGTTTGTCTAAAATATCAAGCCATGCACATGTAAGTAAACACGGCTGGTACTGTGAAACTGAGTATGAAATTGTGAATGTGTCATTTAATCAGTTATAATTTATTTTTATCGCTCCAAACTGTTTCCTTTGATTCGTGTGGTAATTCCAGAGCTAATATATGATAACGACTAGTGTTGAGCGGCATAGGCCATATTCGAATTCGCGAATATTCGCGAATATATGGACGAATATTCGCCATATATTCGCGAATATTCGCATATTCGTTATATTCTCGTTTTATTTTCGCGAATGCGAAAATACGCGTATACGAAAATTACCATATGTGAAAATGCGCATATGCGCAAATTAGTATATGCTAATTTTCGCATATGCGAATGTTCGCACGCCAGTCTCACACAGTAGTATTACAGCCTTCTTTACACCACACAAACTGGAAGCAGAGAGGGGTGATCACTGTGATGTGTACTGTGAAAAAAAAAAAAAAACGAATATTCGTAATTACGAATATACAGCGCTATATTCGCGAAATTCGCGAATTCGCGAATATGTGATATTCGCGAATAATATTCGAATTGCGAATATTCGTGAGCAACACTAATAACGACCATGGGGCCTCACAATTGAAAAGATTAAAGAGATTTTTTAAAATTTAAATTGAAGATTTTGAATAGATTACAAATTTTACAAGTTTAATGTGCCAACAGCATGAGGAGATTGGAATGAGCTAACTTTAAATCCTTTTTTGAGGACCCATTGGAGGGCAAGTCTGGTGCCAGCAGTCATGGTAATTCCAACTCCAATAGTGTATAATTTCTGCAGTGTACAAGTTGCTGCAGTGAAAAAGCTTGTACTTGTATCTTAAAATCGAGCTTAAATCGAGCCACGAGGCCAGCTACTGCCTGTCTCAGCCCCTGTCTCTCAGCGCCCCCCCCCCACGGGTGCCCAAAATTTTAACTTTGAAAAAATACTGTCAAACTACAAGATCAATATAACAAGGAGATCACATGATGGCACAATGACAGAGCATGGAGGTGGCAGCAGCATAAGGAGACCATATGGCTGCATAATGACACAGCCTGGAGGTGGCGCCAGCATGAGGAGACCAAATGGTGGCAGAATGACACAGTCTGGAGGTGGCAGCAGCATGAGTAGACCGAATGGTGGCATAATGACACAGCCTGGAGGTGGCAGCAACATGAGGAAATCAAATGGCAGCAGAACGACACAGCCTGAAGGTGGTGACAGCATGAGGAGACCAAATGGTGGCCGAATGACACAGCCTGGAGGTGGCCTCGGCATGAGGAGAACACATAGTGGCAGAATGACACAGCCTGGAAGTGGCAGAAGCATGAGGAGACCATATAGTGGCAGAATGACACAGCCTGGAGGTGGCATCAGCATAAGGAGACCATATGGTGGCAGAAAGACACAGCCTGGAAGTGGGGGCAGCATAAGGAGACCATATGTGTTACGCCGAGCGCTCCGGGTCCCCGCTCCTCCCCGGAGCGCTCGCTTCTCTCTCTCCGCTGCAGCGCTCCGGTCACGTCCTCTGACCCGGGGCGCTGCGATCCCGCTGCCAGCCGGGATGCGATTCGCGATGCGGGTAGCGCCCGCTCGCGATGCGCACCCCGGCTCCCCTACCTGACTCGCTCCCCGTCTGTTCTGTCCCGGCGCGCGCGGCCCCGCTCCCTAGGGCGCGCGCGCGCCGGGTCTCTGCGATTTAAAGGGCCACTGCGCCGCTGATTGGCGCAGTGGTTCCAATTAGGGTAATCACCTGTGCACTTCCCTATATTACCTCACTTCCCTTGCACTCCCTTGCCGGATCTTGTTGCCTTAGTGCCAGTGAAAGCGTTCCTTGTGTGTTCCTAGCCTGTGTTCCAGACCTTCTGCCGTTGCCCCTGACTATGATCCTTGCTGCCTGCCCCGACCTTCTGCTACGTCCGACCTTGCTCCTGCCTACTCCCTTGTACCGCGCCTATCTTCAGCAGCCAGAGAGGTGAGCCGTTGCTAGTGGATACGACCTGGTCACTACCGCCGCAGCAAGACCATCCCGCTTTGCGGCGGGCTCTGGTGAAAACCAGTAGTGGCTTAGAACCGGTCCACTAGCACGGTCCACGCCAATCCCTCTCTGGCACAGAGGATCCACTACCTGCCAGCCGGCATCGTGACAGTAGATCCGGCCATGGATCCCGCTGAAGTTCCTCTGCCAGTTGTCGCTGACCTCACCACGGTGGTCGCCCAGCAGTCACAACAGATAGCGCAACAAGGCCAACAGCTGTCTCAACTGACCGTTATGCTACAACAGTTACTACCACAGCTTCAGCAGTCATCTCCTCCGCCAGCTCCTGCACCTCCTCCGCAGCGAGTGGCCGCTCCTGGGATACGCTTATCCTTGCCGGATAAATTTGATGGGGACTCTAAGTTTTGCCGTGGCTTTCTTTCCCAATGTTCCCTGCATCTGGAGATGATGTCGGACCTGTTTCCCACTGAAAGGTCTAAGGTGGCTTTCGTAGTCAGTCTTCTGTCCGGAAAAGCCCTGTCATGGGCCACACCGCTCTGGGACCGCAATGACCCCGTCACTGCCTCTGTACACTCCTTCTTCTCGGAAATCCGAAGTGTCTTTGAGGAACCTGCCCGAGCCTCTTCTGCTGAGACTGCCCTGTTGAACCTGGTCCAGGGTAATTCTTCCGTTGGCGAGTATGCCGTACAATTCCGTACACTTGCTTCAGAATTGTCCTGGAATAATGAGGCCCTCTGCGCGACCTTCAAAAAAGGCCTATCCAGCAACATTAAAGATGTTCTGGCCGCACGAGAAATTCCTGCTAATCTACATGAACTTATTCACCTAGCCACTCGCATTGACATGCGTTTTTCTGAAAGGCGTCAGGAACTCCGCCAAGATATGGACTCTGTTCGCACGAGGCGTTTCGTCTCCTCGGCTCCTCTCTCCTCTGGTCCCCTGCAATCTGTTCCTGTGCCTCCCGCCGTGGAGGCTATGCAGGTCGACCGGTCTCGCCTGACACCTCAAGAGAGGACACGACGCCGTATGGAGAACCTCTGCCTGTACTGTGCTAGTACCGAACACTTCCTGAGGGATTGTCCTATCTGTCCTTCCCGCCTGGAAAGACGTACGCTGACTCCGCACAAAGGTGAGACAGTCCTTGATGTCTACTCTGCTTCTCCACGTCTTACTGTGCCTGTGCGGATGTCTGCCTCTGCCTTCTCCTTCTCTACAGTGGCCTTCTTGGACTCTGGATCTGCAGGAAATTTTATTTTGGCCTCTCTCGTCAACAGGTTCAACATCCCGGTGACCAGTCTCGCCAGACCCCTCTACATCAATTGTGTAAATAATGAAAGATTGGACTGTACCATACGTTTCCGCACGGAGCCCCTTCTTATGAGCATCGGATCTCATCATGAGAGGATTGAACTTTTGGTCCTCCCCAATTGCACCTCGGAGATTCTCCTTGGACTTCCCTGGCTTCAACTTCATTCCCCAACCCTGGATTGGTCCACTGGGGAGATCAAGAGTTGGGGGTCCTCTTGTTCCAAGAACTGTCTAAAACCGGTTCCCAGTAACCCTTGCCGTAACTCTGTGGTTCCTCCAGTAACCGGTCTCCCTAAGGCCTATATGGACTTCGCGGATGTTTTCTGCAAAAAACAAGCTGAGACTCTACCTCCTCACAGGCCTTATGATTGCCCTATCGACCTCCTCCCGGGTACTACCCCACCCCGGGGCAGAATTTATCCTCTCTCTGCCCCAGAGACTCTTGCCATGTCCGAATACGTCCAGGAGAATCTAAAAAAGGGCTTTATCCGTAAATCCTCCTCCCCTGCCGGAGCCGGATTTTTCTTTGTGTCCAAAAAAGATGGCTCCCTACGTCCTTGCATTGACTACCGCGGTCTTAATAAAATCACGGTTAAGAACCGCTACCCCTTACCCCTCATCTCTGAACTCTTTGATCGCCTCCAAGGTGCCCACATCTTTACTAAATTGGACTTAAGAGGCGCCTATAACCTCATCCGCATCAGAGAGGGGGACGAGTGGAAAACGGCATTTAACACCAGAGATGGACACTTTGAGTATCTGGTCATGCCCTTTGGCCTGTGCAACGCCCCTGCCGTCTTCCAAGACTTTGTCAATGAAATTTTTCGTGATCTGTTATACTCCTGTGTTGTTGTATATCTGGACGATATCCTAATTTTTTCTGCCAATCTAGAAGAACACCGCCAGCATGTCCGTATGGTTCTTCAGAGACTTCCTGACAACCAACTCTATGCCAAAATCGAGAAATGTCTGTTTGAATGCCAATCTCTTCCTTTTCTAGGATATTTGGTCTCTGGCCGGGGACTACAGATGGATCCAGACAAACTCTCTGCCGTCTTAGATTGGCCACGCCCCTCCGGACTCCGTGCTATCCAACGCTTTTTGGGGTTCGCCAATTATTACAGGCAATTTATTCCACATTTTTCTACCATTGTGGCTCCTATCGTGGCTTTAACCAAAAAAAATGCTGATCCCAAGTCCTGGCCTCCTCAAGCAGAAGACGCCTTTAAACGACTCAAGTCTGCCTTTTCTTCGGCTCCCGTCCTCTCCAGACCTGACCCTTCCAAACCCTTCCTATTGGAGGTTGATGCCTCCTCAGTGGGAGCTGGAGCTGTTCTCCTACAAAAAAATTCTTCCGGGCATGCTGTCACTTGTGGTTTTTTCTCTAGGACCTTCTCTCCAGCGGAGAGGAACTACTCCATCGGGGATCGAGAGCTTCTAGCCATTAAATTAGCACTTGAGGAATGGAGGCATCTGCTGGAGGGATCAAGTTCTCCTGTTATTATCTACACCGACCACAAGAACCTCTCCTACCTCCAGTCTGCCCAACGGCTGAATCCTCGCCAGGCCCGGTGGTCTCTGTTCTTTGCCCGATTTAATTTTGAGATTCACTTTCGTCCTGCCGATAAGAACATTAGGGCCGATGCTCTCTCTCGTTCCTCGGATGCCTCAGAAGTTGAACTCTCTCCGCAACACATCATTTCACCTGACTGCCTGATCTCCACTTCTCCTGCCTCCATCAGGCAGACCCCTCCAGGAAAGACCTTTGTTTCTCCTCGCCAACGCCTCGGAATCCTCAAATGGGGTCACTCCTCCCATCTCGCAGGTCATCCGGGTATCAAGAAATCTGTGCAACTCATCTCCCGCTTCTATTGGTGGCCGACTCTGGAGACGGATGTTGTGGACTTTGTGCGAGCCTGCACTATCTGTGCCTGGGATAAGACTCCTCGCCAGAAGCCCGCTGGGTTTCTTCATCCTCTGCCTGTCCCCGAACAGCCTTGGTCTCTGATTGGTATGGACTTTATTACTGATTTACCCCCTTCCCGTGGCAACACTGTTATTTGGGTGGTCGTTGATCGATTCTCCAAAATGGCACATTTCATCTCTCTTCCTGGTCTTCCTTCTGCGCCTCAGTTGGCTAAACAATTTTTTGTACACATTTTTCGTCTTCACGGGTTGCCTACGCAGATTGTCTCGGATAGAGGCGTCCAATTCGTGTCTAAATTCTGGAGGGCTCTCTGTAAACAACTCAAGATTAAATTAAATTTTTCTTCTGCATATCATCCCCAGTCCAATGGACAAGTAGAAAGAATTAACCAGATCTTGGGTGATTATTTGCGACATTTTGTTTCCTCCCGCCAGGATGACTGGGCAGATCTTCTCCCATGGGCCGAATTCTCGTATAACTTCAGGGTCTCTGAATCTTCCTCCAAATCCCCATTTTTCGTGGTGTACGGCCGTCACCCTCTTCCCCCCCTCCCTACTCCCTTGCCCTCTGGTCTGCCCGCTGTGGATGAAATTTCTCGTGACCTTTCCATCATATGGAGAGAGACCCAAAATTCTCTCTTACAGGCTTCTTCACGCATGAAGAGATTCGCGGATAAGAAAAGAAGAGCTCCTCCCGTTTTTTCCCCTGGAGACAAGGTATGGCTCTCCGCTAAATATGTCCGCTTCCGTGTCCCTAGCTACAAGTTGGGACCACGCTATCTTGGTCCTTTCAAAATTTTGCGTCAAATTAATCCTGTCTCTTATAAACTTCTTCTTCCTCCTTCTCTTCGTATCCCTAATGCCTTTCACGTCTCTCTTCTCAAACCACTCATCCTCAACCGTTTTTCTCCCAAATCTGTTCCTCCCACTCCTGTTTCCGGCTCCTCGGACATCTTCTCGGTCAAGGAAATCTTAGCTGCCAAAAAGGTCAGAGGAAAAAATTTTTTTTTAGTGGACTGGGAGGGTTGTGGTCCTGAAGAGAGATCCTGGGAACCTGAGGACAACATCCTAGACAAAAGTCTGCTCCTCAGGTTCTCAGGCTCTAAGAAGAGGGGGAGACCCAAGGGGGGGGGGTACTGTTACGCCGAGCGCTCCGGGTCCCCGCTCCTCCCCGGAGCGCTCGCTTCTCTCTCTCCGCTGCAGCGCTCCGGTCACGTCCTCTGACCCGGGGCGCTGCGATCCCGCTGCCAGCCGGGATGCGATTCGCGATGCGGGTAGCGCCCGCTCGCGATGCGCACCCCGGCTCCCCTACCTGACTCGCTCCCCGTCTGTTCTGTCCCGGCGCGCGCGGCCCCGCTCCCTAGGGCGCGCGCGCGCCGGGTCTCTGCGATTTAAAGGGCCACTGCGCCGCTGATTGGCGCAGTGGTTCCAATTAGGGTAATCACCTGTGCACTTCCCTATATTACCTCACTTCCCTTGCACTCCCTTGCCGGATCTTGTTGCCTTAGTGCCAGTGAAAGCGTTCCTTGTGTGTTCCTAGCCTGTGTTCCAGACCTTCTGCCGTTGCCCCTGACTACGATCCTTGCTGCCTGCCCCGACCTTCTGCTACGTCCGACCTTGCTCCTGCCTACTCCCTTGTACCGCGCCTATCTTCAGCAGCCAGAGAGGTGAGCCGTTGCTAGTGGATACGACCTGGTCACTACCGCCGCAGCAAGACCATCCCGCTTTGCGGCGGGCTCTGGTGAAAACCAGTAGTGGCTTAGAACCGGTCCACTAGCACGGTCCACGCCAATCCCTCTCTGGCACAGAGGATCCACTACCTGCCAGCCGGCATCGTGACAATATGGTGGCAGAATGACACAGCCTGGAGGTGGCAGAAGCATGAGGAGACCATATGGTCAGAAATAGGTGTCAGAAAGACATATTGATATTTTAGACAAGCATATGATACTGGCAAGATCTACCCAGTATCCCTCCTGGGTAAGGCCTGCACCACTGAGAGGGAGGATATCTCCTACCATTCTTGGCTGGGCAGTAGCTGCTGACTGTCCTCTAGTTGATTGTCCTCACTGAATAGTGGAGCTGAACCCACAGCATAAAATACTTCTTTAGGGGAGGGAACAGCATAGGACAGAGGCAAATGGAGGACAGGGACTGCTCCCGGGCCATGCCAAATGAGGGTTGTGTCTGAGGAAACCACCGACTGTTGACTGGGGGTGTCAGATGTCACTTGTGATTAAGTGGATGACCGTATTGACCATTCGATAAGGGCAGATAATTCTGGCCTTTAACAATAACTTGCCCCTATGAGTTTAAAAGGAAAAAATGTAAAAGCGCTGAGTGCGTATATATTACACTTATGATAGGAAAATACGCTCCAGTGTGGTTACAACTGAATTAGGCGTTAAAAGCAGGTGACTAGGTCTTTTAGTGCTCACACTAACTGGCCCCTATTAGCTTTAGAGTAATACACCCCAGTACAGTTGCTACATAAAGTGTACTCTCTCTCTACTGTCCCTGTCTATCTGCCTGCCTGCAGTGATGTGGGCTTCAGGTGAATGGATTTGCTGTATAGATCTGTTCTGTATTGGAACACAGTGTCTGCTCTCTGAGCAAAAAGTCCTAGAAATGCCTGTGTTCAGCAATGGCTGCTAAATATATAGGGCTGTGACATCACAGGGCGGTCTGGCTGCTGATAGGCTGCATGCTGCATGTGATTCAGGGTGATTCCACCTTCCCACATTCCCAGAGTTCCTTGCCCCATGTCCTCACACGTGTAGCTGCCATTTTAGACCCTCTGGCATGGACCGCACTGAATGGAGTTTAATGAAGCGATTTGTTTAAATCTAATCGCAGCGATATTCGGATTTGTTTCAAATCGAATTTTCCAGGAAATTCATAACGAATTCGGAATCGTCCGATTTGATTCGCTCATCTCTAATAACCATAATAAATTAGGATGAAATCGGTAAGTAAGCTTATGTGCCCCTGTGCCAGATCAGTCCACTATTTGTCCTGTCTGGGGTAAGGAGTAGTGCAGCCCTGAGGGAAGCCCAAAGCATAACCCTTACCTCAAAGCGTTCCAAATATTTTCATGTTGGTGACACCCTTTCTAGACATGCATAGATTGGTGACACACTTCTTGCCATATCACATTGCGCATCCTACAACGCACAACGTGAGACCAGTATCCAGTATGCTGCTACCTCCCTGTGCTGTCATCACTCCCTTGACCACACCTGTGGCACATCATTAACCCCCCCTTACCACCCCCTGTGCCACATCATTTCCCCTCTTGATCCTCCCCATTGCCACTTAATCGCCCTCCCTTGACCACCCTCCGTGATTACAGAATTACCCCCCTCCTTGATTCCTTGATCCTTCGCTGTGCCATTGAGTTCTCACCTGGCATTTGTCTCTCGGTGCACTATGGCAGGCTCAGGTGGAGGCTCGGCGTCTCGGAGGGTCTGATGAGTGACGTCTTTCTTTGTGGCTCCTGGACACAAAGTCAGGGGTGTCACTCGTTGACCCAACAGCCACTGTGGCACACTGATTTATAGTGGCTGCAGTGTTGGCTGCCTATTAAAGATCAATAGCAGGGTTGTGACCACAAAATAACAGTTACCAGCGGCAGCTTCTGCTGTGGGAATGGATGTACCTGCAACACACCTGGGGACTGTCGCTGACACACTAATGTCCACACCAAGTCTGGAAAGCACTGCCCTACCTACCTGGACAATCCTCCCTAATCCGCAGCCCCCAACTGCACTGGACTAATTGCAGGGGCGTCAAGAATGATCAGACTGTCCAAGTCAGTAACAGTCAGACAAAAAGGTACAAAAACAGCAAAACAAAGGGTTAACCAGAAACAAGCCAAGAGTCAGAAACCTAGAGTGCAGCAAAAGTAAAGAGCATTAGGTGGAGGGATAGTCCCAGGCAAAGGTCAGGTAAAACAGAGCAGCAGATACAAAAAGAAGGCTAGAGAAGGGCAAAGACCACATACACAGACTAGCTGGGCATTTATACCCACCAAAGAAGGGCGTGGACACTAAGGGAAGGTAATATTGGCTAGTAGACCAAGCCTCCTGATTGGCCCGGGCATCCCTACACAAATGCAGACGCATCAGCCAATCTCATCAGCTGGAACCAGATCCATTCATTACACTATTGTAGGTAGTAACTGTGCATTGGTTTCCCAGTTAACTAACAGACAGTTTGGATCAGTCCATTTTTAAAAGTATTGACCTGACATAGAGTCGATCCATTTTTGTAGGTAGTAAATGTGCATTGGTTTGGTCCACAGTTAGCTAAGAGACAGTTGGGAGTTAGAAGGGGGACAATGCCTCCAATGAAAAAGCAATCCCTGGAACAAATAGTTAAAAAAGGGTGCAGCAAGATGAGCTGAAGAATCTGAAGAATAAAGCCTGTACATAGGTAGAAGCCTTTCCCTTCATCCACCCACACCCCTCCCCTTCATCCACCCACACCCCTTCCCTTCATCCACCCACACCTCTCCCCTTCATCCACCCACACCACTCCCCTTCATCCACCCACACCCCTCCCCTTCATCCACCCATGCCCCTCCCCTTCATCCACCCATGCCCCTCCCCTTCATCCACCCACACCCCTTCCCTTCATCCACCCACACCTCTCCCCTTCATCCACCCACACCACTCCCCTTCATCCACCCACACCCCTCCCCTTCATCCATCCACACCCCTCCCCTTCATCCACCCACACCCCTCCCCTTCATCCATCCACACCCTTCCTCTTCATCCACCCACACCTCTCCCCTTCATCCACCTACACCTCTCCCCTTCAACCACCCACACCCCTCCCCTTAATCCACCCACACCCCTCCCCTTAATCCACCCACACCCCTCCTCTTCATCCACCCACACCTCTCTCCTTCATCCACCCACACCTCTCTCCTGCATCCACCCATACTCCTCCCCTTCATCCACCCACACCCCTCCCCTTCATCCAACCACACCCCTCCCCTTCATTCACCCACACCCCTCCCCTTCATCCACCCACACCCCTCCCCTTCATCCACCCACACCCCTCCCCTTCATCCACCCACACCCCTCCCCTTCATCCACCCACACCCCTCCCCTTCATCCACCCACACCCCTCCCCTTCATCCCCCCATACCCCTCCCTTTCATCCACCCATACCCCTCCCCTTCATCCACCCACACCTCTCCCCTTCATCCACTCATACCCCTTCCCTTCATCCCCCCATACCCCTCCCCTTCATCCACCCATACACCTCCCCTTCATCCACCCACACCCCTCCCCTTCATCCACCCACACCCCTCCCCTTCATCCACCCACACCCCTCCCCTTCATCCCCCCATACCCCTCCTTTTCATCCAACCATACCCCTCCCCTTCATCCACCCACACCTCTCCCCTTCATCCACTCATACCCCTTCCCTTCATCCCCCCATACACCTCCCCTTCATCCACCCACACCCCTCCCCTTCATCCACCCACACCCCTCCCCTTCATCCACCCACACCCCTCCCCTTCATCCCCCCATACCCCTCCCCTTCATCCACCCACACCTCTCCCCTTCATCCACTCATACCCCTTCCCTTCATCCCCCCATACCCCTCCCCTTCATCCACCCATACACCTCCCCTTCATCCACCCATACCTCTTCCCTTCACCCTCCCACACCCCTCCCCTTCACCCTCCCACACCCCTCCCCTTCACCCTCCCACACCCCTCCCCTTCATCCTCCCACACCCCTCCCTTTTATCCTCCCATACCCCTCCCCTTCATCCTCCCATACCCCACCCCTTCATCCTCCCATACCCCTCCCCTTTATCCACCCCTCCCCTTCATCCCCCCCACACCCCTCCCCTTCATCCCCCCCACACCCCTCCCCTTCATCCTCCCACACCCCTCCCCTTCATCCTCCCATACCAATCCCCTTTATCCACCCATACCCCTCCCCTTTATCCACCCACACCCCTCCCCTTTATTCTACCCCATCCCTCCCCTTTATCCTCCCACATCCCTCCCCTTTATCCTCCCACACCCCTCCCCTTCATCCACCCACACCCCTCCCCTTCATCCTCCCACACCCCTCCCCTTCATCCACCCACACCCCTCCCCTTCATCCACCCACACCCCTCCCCTTCATCCCCCCATACCCCTCCCCTTCATCCACCCACACCTCTCCCCTTCATCCACTCATACCCCTTCCCCTCATCCCCCCATACCCCTCCCCTTCATCCACCCATACACCTCCCCTTCATCCACCCATACCTCTTCCCTTCACCCTCCCACACCCCTCCCCTTCACCCTCCCACACCCCTCCCCTTCACCCTCCCACACCCCTCCCCTTCATCCTCCCACACCCCTCCCTTTTATCCTCCCATACCCCTCCCCTTCATCCTCCCATACCCCACCCCTTCATCCTCCCATACCCCTCCCCTTTATCCACCCACACCCCTCCCCTTCATCCCCCCCACACCCCTCCCCTTCATTCCCCCCACACCCCTCCCCTTCATCCCCCCCACACCCCTCCCCTTCATCCTCCCACACCCCTCCCCTTCATCCTCCCATACCAATCCCCTTTATCCACCCATACCCCTCCCCTTTATCCACCCACACCCCTCCCCTTTATTCTACCCCATCCCTCCCCTTTATCCTCCCACATCCCTCCCCTTTATCCTCCCACACCCCTCCCCTTCATCCACCCACACCCCTCCCCTTCATCCTCCCACACCCCTCCCCTTCATCCTCCCACACCCCTCCCCTTCATCCTCCCACACACCTCCCCTTCATCCTCCCACACCCCTCCCCTTCATCCACCCACACCCCTCCCCTTCATCCTCCCACACCCTCCCCTTCATCCTCCCACACCCCTCCCCTTCATCCTCCCATACACCTCCCCTTCATCCTCCCACACCCCTCCCCTTCATCCTCCCACACCCCTCCCCTTTATCCTCCCACACCCCTCCCCTTCATCCCCCCCACACCCCTCCCCTTCACCCCCCCACACCCCTCCCCTTCTTCCCCCCACACCCCTCCCCTTTATCCTCCCATACCCCTCCCCTTCATCCTCCCATACCCCTCCCCTTTATCCACCCATACCCCTCCCCTTTTTCCTCCCATACCCCTCCCCTTCATCCTCCCATACCCCTCCCCTTTATCCTCCCACACCCCTCCCCTTTTTCCTCCCATACCCCTCCCCTTTTTCCTCCTATACCCCTCCCCTTTATCCACCCATACCCCTTCCCCTTCCTGGTTGTACTTGATGGACATGCCATTTCCACCGTACTAACTCTATAGCTATATAGGGTATCCAGAAGTAATAATTCTACGGTAAGAACATCAGAGGACCCCGCGTGAATTCATCTTGGCGCTTTCCCTTGTTGTTATTTATGAGAAGCTTTCAGAGTCTACAACTATAGGTGTCAGGGGGTAATTGGAATAGTGCAGTGTTCTGGAGATATCTAGAGATGGTTCTAAACTAATAGTGAAACTAAGAGGCTTTGAATGATAGAAATTTATGAGATAAGCCCCGAACCTGGAAGAATAAAAATTCAATTCCACGGCTGTTTACAATTACAAAGGCGCTGCGCTCGCGGACACCTCATCTGGCGACTACGCTGGATCCAGCTCTTTGCACTATTCTGATATATTGCATTAGGGTCCGCTGAGGTTTTAATCTGGATTAAGGAAGTCAAATAATGTCAGCTTCACATTCTCGGGTGTAACAAATCGGTTTACCAGGCGAACACACAAATGGTTCCCGAAACGAGGAAGAATGCGCGCAATTCCATTGACGGCGCCGTGGAAGGTTGCAGAATTGTTGATAATAAAGCAAAGTTCAGCGTCTGCCTTCTCCCCGGGATAAGCGCGCGGCCTTAGAAGAGATTACATTGATAATCTATTTAAATCGCCGGCTCACAAAACATTCCTCATTGTTAATCAACTTACTTAAAACAGTGCATTAGAGATCGGTAACAATATTTCAACATCTTGCGTTGGCAATTATGGAAATGAAGGATTATGCGCGAGGCCAATTTCAGCTGCACATGAAGAAGGGAAAAAAATCTCGCTGGAAAAGCCTTCTGCGGCAATACATACTAATTAAGACAAATTTAATTACTCAGCCTGCAATTCATGCTTAACAAATTGTAATTGGAAACAAAACAGACGTGGAATGCGAAAGGGTACGGAGCAAGTACGGAGCTGTTCAGAATTCACGTATCCAGCGCGTCGGCTCCTCGGAATAGAAAATTGTTAGAGGGGAGGGTGACACGTCGCAGAGCTTAACTCCTGAGCTCTGGAGAGAGCACATGTAGGTACAGACACGTATAGGTACAGACACATATAGGTATAGACACGTATAGGTACAGACACGTATAGGTACAGACACATATAGGTACAGACACGTATAGGTACAGACACGTATAGGTACAGACACATATAGGTACAGACACGTATAGGTACAGACACGTATAGGTACAGACACATATAGGTACAGACACGTATAGGTACAGACACGTATAGGTACAGACACATATAGGTACAGACATATATAGGTGTACAACCATATAGGTATAGACACATATAGGTATAGACACGTATAGGTACAGACATATATAGGTGTAGACACATATAGGTATAGACACGTATAGGTATAGACAGATATAGGTATAGACACGTATAGGTATAGACACGCATAGGTACAGACACGTATAGGTACAGACACGTATATGTATAGACACGTATAGGTACAGACATATATAGGTATAGACACGTATAGGTATAGACACGTATAGGTACAGACACATATAGGTATAGACACGTATAGGTATAGACACATATAGGTATAGACACATATAGGCACAGACACGTATAGGCACAGACACATATAGGTATAGACACATATAGGGATAGACACATAGGTATAGATACATATAGGTATAGACACGTATAGGTATAGACACATATAGGTATAGACACATATAGGTACAGACACGTATAGGTACAGACACGTATAGGTACAGACACATATAGGTATAGACACATATAGGTATAGACACATATAGGTATAGACACGTATAGGTATAGACAAATATAGGTATAGACACGTATAGGTATAGACACATATAGGTATAGACACATATAGGTATAGGCACATATAGGTATAGGCACATATAGGTATAGACACATATAGGTATAGACACATATAGGTATAGACACATATAGGTATAGACATGTATAGGTATAGACACATATAGGTATAGACACATATAGGTATAGACACATAAGTGTAGGCACATATAGGCTCAGACACATATAGGTATAGACACATATAGGTATAGGCACATATAGGTATAGACACATATAGGTATAGACACATAGGTGTAGACACATATAGGTATAGACACATAGGTGTAGGCACATATAGGTATAGACACATATAGGTATGGGCACATATATGCACAGACACATATAGGTATAGGCACATGTAGGTATAGACACATAGGTGTAGGCACATATAGGCTCAGACACATATAGGTATAGACACATATAGGCTCAGGCACATCTAGGTATAGACACATATAGGCATAGACTCATATAGGTATAGACACATAGGTGTAGGCACATATAGGCTCAGTCACATATAGGTATAGACACATAGGTATAGACACATAGGTGTAGGCACATAAAGGGTCAGACACATATAGGTATAGACAAATATAGGCCCTATTAAGAGTCACCCAAACATATAGTGTCCATTGATTTAGTGGCATTTTATAGTGGGGCATGAATATATATATAGCCTCACATCAGCTGGAGCTTGTTGTAATACATATAGGCTCAGGCACATATAGGTATAGACACATATAGGCTCAGGCACATATATGTATAGACACATATAGGCATAGACACATATAGGTATAGACACATATAGGCTCAGGCACATATAGGTATAGACACATATAGGTATAGACACATATAGGTATAGACACATAGATGTAGGCACATATAGGCTCAGATACATATAGGTATAGACACATATAGGCTCAGGCACATATAGGTATAGACACATATAGGTATAGACACATATAGGTATAGACACATAGGTGTAGGCACATATAGGCTCAGATACATATAGGTATAGACACATATAGGCTCAGGCACATATAGGTATAGACACATATAGGTATAGACACATATAGGTATAGACACATAGGTGTAGGCACATATAGGTTCAGACACATATAGATGTAGGCACATATAGGAACAGACACAAACAGAACCTGAGAAAGAGGGAGTCCTGTCCCTCGAAACGTGTAGTCCACTGCTCAGTAGGCAACACTTATTTGGTTACTAAAGACTATTTAGTTTATTATTATTGTTTAGTCTGTGTTTACCAGTTACTGTCATTTCATCACATTGCCTTGTTGATCCGGGGAAGCGCTGACTGAAGCATCCGAGAGCTCTTTGGTTCCTGTCTTGCTTTCATGTGTTCCTACCATCTCTAAATGGAGTGGGACTGATGCTGGCTGCACCCCCTGACTATACCACACGTGGAACGGGACCGATGCTGGCTGCATCCCCTGACTATACCACGAGTGGAACGGGACCGATGCTAGCTGCACCCCCTGACTATACTACGAGTGGAACGGGACCGATGCTGGCTGCACCCCCTGACTATACCACGAGTGGAACGGGACTGATGCTGGCTGCACCCCCTGACTATACCACATGTGGAATGGGACCGATGCTGGCTACACCCCCTGACTATACCACGAGTGGAACGGGACCGATGCTGGCTGCACCCCCTGACTATACCACGAGTGGAACAGGACCGATGCTGGCTGCACCCCCTGACTATACCACGAGTGGAACGGGATCGATGCGGGCTGCACCCCCTGACTATACCACGACTGGAACGGGACCGATGCTGGCTGCACCCCCTGACTATACCACGAGTGGAATGGGACCGATGCTGTCTGCACCCCCTGACTATACCACGAGTGGAATGGGACCGATGCTGGCTGCACCCCCTGACTATACCACGAGTGGAACAAGACTGATGCTGGATGCACCCCCTGACTACACCACGAGTTGAACGGGACCGATGCTGGCTTCACTCCGCTGACTATACCACAAGTGTGGTAATCACGTGCGCTACAGTGTTGTGCTCGCATTGCAACACACCCAGGTAAGCACACCAATCCAATACTAATATTTCTGTAGCTCTTATGAGGGTAATGGCACCTAGTCTTGCTTTTTTCTCTTTTTTTCCCAGAAAACAGACACAGATCGGCACAGACACATATAGGCACAAACACATATAGGCATGGCCTTTCATATTGTATTGCTTGGACATAAGATACATCATTGGTCCAGATGATATCAAACAAATTCTGATTTTATGTATAGTTCTAGTGTAGTATATTCTGTGGACAATTTTCTAAAAGCAGTCATCTCCGTCCATACTACCCCCTCCCCTTCTATCAGCCTGGGATGAGACCAGTGATGTGAAAGTGGAGCTTGTATGAGTGCTCACTAGATTTATGATTCATTAGATAAGGTGGCAGGGAGGCCCGTTCTGATTGAAACTACTGTGATAAAGAATGGCTTCCTGCTGCCTTATCTAATAAGTCATAAATCTAATGAGCAGTAATACCAGTCCCCCTCTTCACATCACCGCTCTCGTCCTGTGCTGACAGAAGGTGAGGTCACAGCTTACAAGGAAGATCTGTGCACTACGGCTAATAACATTATACTGTATTAGTAAGTTGCTTTATTATACTTTTTATGGACACATAACACCGAATGCTCTTATCATGCTTGATATTTCTTGAAGGGTTTCCATTTATTTTTACAGTACCCCCATATCTAAGAGAGTTTTCCGCTTCCATTCGGGAGGAGACAGGAGGGGGAATAAGCTTCGTGCAGAAAGAAGGATTCAGTTTATGCGCATTGGGTGTAAAATCATCGAGGTGTTTATGAGCAAACGATTCTCTGAGCTGGAGATATAAAAATAAATGAGGTATTTGGGAGAGCATGAAATACTCATCAAAACTCGGCCCTAAAAGAGCTTCTCGAAGGAAAAGCACTCGAGCTTCTGACGTCTTCTTCATTCCTCTAACATTCCACGGTGGGTGTTAAAATGCTGATGAATAATTAAAGTCCTTCTCCACTTATGTAGATCTGAGAAGGAACACAATGGCATTAATGAGCTACGAACGCTCCAAGTAAAGTGGAACTCTGTGTAAGTAAAGCCAACCCAATGATGGAAGAATGGCAAACAGAGGACGGAGTGTGAAGCTCCAATCAGGCTGCCCACATTATCAGAAGCATGTAGATGTATAAGACAAAAGTCTTTATTAAGGTACACTCAACGCGTTTCAAGGCCGTTGAAACGGCCTTGAAATGCGTTGAGCGTACCTTAATAATTACTTTTGTCTTATACATCTACGTCCAGGAGAATGGGGCAATTGTGCCCCAAAAAAATTCTGGCACCACGCACAGAAGCAGAAGACCGTTGTTTTAACATTGCTCTGCTTCTGCATACCTCCGGTGAGTGATTGACTCACCCTGTCAATCACTCACAAGAGGTCGGAACTTCCTCTGGAGGAAGGGGAAAGAAGAGGCCTGAAAGGAGCTGACGGGGAGGAAGAAGAAAGAAGGGTCGCAAGGAGGTAAGTATGTCGGGCGGGGCAGGGCAGGAAGGGGGGTTGGGGGAGATGTTTACTACTGCCTATGTAATGTGTGGAAACATCTGCTGACTAACCAATTGTGGGGGTACATCTGCCGGCTAATCTAATTGTGGGGGAACATCTGCTGCCAACCAAATTGTGGGGGAACATCTGCTGCCAACCTAATTGTGGGGGAACATCTGCTGCCAACCTAATTGTGGGGGAACATCTGCTGCCAACCTAATTGTGGGGGAACATCTGCTGCCAACCTAATTGTGGGGGAACATCTTCTGCCTGACCAATGTGGGAGACTTCTGCTGCCTAGCTAATGTGGAGGACTTCTGCTGCCTGGAAAATGTGGAGGACTTCTGCTGCCTAGCTAATGTGGAGGACTTCTGCTGCCTAGCTAATGTGGAGGACTTCTGCTGCCTAGCTAATGTGGGGGACTTCTGCTGTCTAGCTAATGTGGGGGACTTCTGCTGCCTAGCTAATGTGGGGGACTTCTGCGGCCTAGCTAATGTGGGGGACTTCTGCGGCCTAGCTAATGTGGGGGACTTCTGCTGCCTAGCTAATGTGGGGGACTTCTGCTGCCTAGATAATGTGGGGGACTTCTGCTGCCTAGCTAATGTGGAGGACGTCTGCTGCCTAGCTAATGTGGGGGACTTCTGCTGCCTAGCTAATGTGGGGGACTTCTGCTGCCTAGCTAATGTGGGGGACTTCTGCTGCCTAGCTAATGTGGGGGACTTCTGCTGCCTAGCTAATGTGGGGGACTTCTGCTGCCTAGCTAATGTGGGGGACTTCTGTTGCCTAGCTAATGTGGGGGACTTCTGCTGCCTAGCTAATGTGGGGGACTTCTGCTGCCTAGCTAATGTGGGGGACGTCTGCTGCCTAGCTAATGTGGGGGACTTCTGCTGCCTAGATAATGTGGGGGACTTCTGCTGCCTAGATAATGTGGGGGACAATCTTTTCATGCAAGGGACAGCTCTCTGGGGCATTACCTACATGGGGCACTACCTACCTGGGGGACACAACCTACCTGGCCGCATTACATTCCTGTAAGTTCCATAACACAAAATACTCCGATAGTGCCCCTCCCGAAACTAAACTCTGGATCCGCCCCTACACTGGACCAGGACTTGAGGAAAAATGTATCTAGTGAATTTTCGTTGAAGTCCTTGTACAGCTTATATGCGCCATTAACCCCTTAATTGATTTTTCTAACGGCTTAACATAATCCTTGCAGCAGGACTCAGCAAGGCAAACAGGCTTGGCCTTGTTGTGGACAGAACCAGTGAACTTTTGAGGCCTATTCGTTGAGGGTAAGCCTGACTTCAGCTTTACTTAGGCTCACCATTGCAGGGCAACACGTGCTCCCCTGACTCAGGTCAGGACTCAACTAAGGCTAGGTTCACATTGCTGTTGTGCTCCGTCACATTTTGGGTCTGTTCGGCTCTTTTTTTTTGAGCCAAACGAACTGAGAACGGGGCAGAGCATAACTGACACAACCGGGTCCCGGTGGATCCAATTGACTTGAATAGGATCTGTCAGGGATTCAGTATTTTACTCCCACTCAACTCCCATAGTCCCGATGGACTGGCTGATGAAGTTCCATTTACTGGAGCATGACGGAAATGTGAACGAGCCCTAACTAACCACGGAAAACTAGAACCACTTCCTTTCATGCTAATGGGGTGGAGGCGGTGTAATGAAGAAATCTGTGCCCCTGTAGTGGAATGTGACCCTCCGCATAGGGACACAGTTTTATGCTTTACATCCCGTTCCCTCTCACTCCATCCCCACTACCCTCTTTCGGGGGACGGGGACAAAGTTGCTTTTCACGTCTCCACAGGCTTTCTCCCACCTGCCCGCGCAGCTTACAACCACCATCCACCCGCTAGCTGTTCCAGCATGTCCTCACTGTATGGGCATGCTATGGGAGTTGTAGTCTTGCAACAGGTAGCAGGCGATAGTAGGTATATGCTGCTGGCGGGTAGGGGAAAGGCTGTGGAGCTCACCGTGTTCCGTACCCCAGAGAGAGGGTAGCGGAGATGGAGTGAGGGTCACATTCCGCTACATGGAACAGTTTTTTTCACTACACTGGGCCAGATAGGGGATAAGATGTCTAGGGGTGGAGTACTCCTAATGAAACTGGCACAAAGCTAACTTGGGTGAATTTCATAGTAAGACAAAACCAAAATTAAGGGACTGGCCCACTCACATAACCTCCTGGCACGGCTGTGGGCTCCAACAAAATGGACACCAGAAGAGATGGATCAGCCAGCATAATAAAAATCTATTTATTAAAGGAGTAGTCCAGTGGTGACTCAGTGGTTTACAACTTATCCCCTATCTTAAGGATAGGGGATAAGTTGCAGATCGCGGGGGATCCGACCCCTGGGGCCCCCTGCGATCTCCTGTACGGAGCCGCGACAGCCCGCGGGAAGGGGGCATGTCGACCCCCGCACGAAGCAGCGGCCGACACGCCCCCTCAATACAACTCTATGTATTGAGGGGGCGTGTCGGCTGCCGCCTCGTGCGGGGGTCGAAACCCGCTATCTGGCCGGAAAGCCGGGGCCCCGTACAGAGAGATCGCAGGGGGCCCCAGCGGTCGGACCCCCCGCGATCTCAAACTTATCCCCTATCCTTAGGATAGGGGATAAGTTTTTCACCACTGGACTACCCCTTTAAGGATAAAAGTCACCGGCAAGTGAGGACAGCAGATAACAAAGTGCACGGATCAAAGCATGGACATGTTTCAGGTCAATAACCTTTCATCTTGCTTATATATAAAGGGTCATTGACGTGAAACATGTCCATGCTTTGATCTGTGCATTTTCTGTTATCTGCTGTTGTCATTTGCCAATTTCATAGGAAGGTCTCTTTCACATTGCTGTCGGGCTCCACCATCCAGAACATAATCCTGTCCGGCAGCAGCATCTGAAGCACAGGCAGGGGCAAAGTCCAGGAAGTGAGGGCAGGGCTAGCACTAATCTGTGCTCACTCCTGTCCTATCAGACTGCAGCATGAAAACAGAGAGGTGGGGGTTACAGAGCAGTCTGCAGTGATTGGATGAAGAGACCCAGCACAGCAGACTCAGGGAGGAAGTGACTGCATGGTGAGTGAGGGCGGGCTCAGTGCTTGCCTTGGACACACCCCTTCTTGAGCAGTGGATGTCAGAATGAGTGAGCAGCAGAACAGAGGGATTTGTGAGCCAATTACAGAAGCCAGAAACATAAAAAACATGTAAAGCATCTGCAGGACCCAGTGAGGAACATATAGAAGCGTTATTTATTTCTGTGATATGACAGGTGCACTTTAAAATAGATCAATGTCTCAACAGTTAAGCAGAAGACACGCTAGGAGAATATGTCTTAAAGGGTTACTCCGCTCCCCAGCGTCCGCAAAAATCCACGTCACACTGGAACATTGAGTTCCTGGACGCTGGGTGCGGGCTTCCGTGTACAGGCCCGCCCCCTTGTGATCTCAGCAGCCTTTGGCTGTCCGGGCATGCTGGAAGTTGTAGTTTTGCAACAGTTGGAGTCGCCCTGGTTGGAAAACACGGTCATGAGTTAAAGGGGTACTCCGGTGGAACCTGGAATCAACTGGTGCCAGAAAATTAAACAGATTTGTAAAGGCAAATACACATAGCAAACCTCTCCTGCTCCGCACAGTGCCGGACATGGACAGAGGTGTCAGCAGAGAGCACTGTGGTCAGACAGAAAAGAACAACTCAACTTCAGCAGCTGATAAGTACTGGAAGGATTAAGATTGTCAAATAGAAGTAATTTACAAATCTGTTTAACTTTCTGGCACCAGTTGATTTGAAAATTTTTTTTTTTCCACGGGAGTACCCCTTTAATCAGGATATGCGCACGGCAGACCCAGGGTTGTCTGGTTTGAGGAGACACAATACACAGGTCCGGTGGAGGAGGAGGCGCAGGGAGATAATGATGTTTGTCTCAGGCCGGAGAACTGCAGCCTCATCGATCATCCAGAGCTCTTGGGTGCAGTCTTGTATCCCCAGTCGTCTCCATAGGAAAGTGACCACATGTGCAAGGCGAAAACTCTAATGTTACACCAAAAGCTGAGAGAATTTCTTTGGAATTAAAGGGGTACTCCGCCCCTAGACATCTTATATCCTATTCAAAGGATAGGGGATAAAATGTCTGATCGCGGGGGTCCCTCTGCTGGGGACCCCTGCGATCTCCCTGCTGCACCCAAGATTGGTTTAGAGTGTCGCGTTCAGCGCCGGACGCTCGTGACATCACGGCCACGCCCCCTCAATGCAAGTCTATGGGAGGGGGCGTGAAAGCCGTCACGTCAACTCCCATAAACTTGCATTGAGGGGGCGGGACGTGACGTCACATGACGGGTCGTGACGTAACGAGGGGGTGGGCGTGAATACGGAAGCCTGCGCACAACGTTCAGGAACTCAATGTTCCGGACGCCGGGGAGCGGAGTAACCCTTTAAAGGCATACTCTGCTGACATTGTATCCCCTATATATATATATATATATATATATATATATATAGGATCCCCGCGATCTCCCAGCTGCACCCAGCGTTCATTTAGAGCGTTGGGTGCAGCGCGTGACGGCCATCACGCCCCCTCCCATAGACTTGCATTGAGGGTGTGTGGTCGTGACGTCACGGGTGGGGCATGAACGTGACGCCATGAGCCTCTGCCCTGCATCGCCCGTCAACTGGCACGGAGCAAAGTTCGCTCCGTGCACCGGATGTCTGGGGGTGCCGCTGCCGAGATCGCGGGGGTCCTTTGGGTAGGGGATAAGATTTGTAAGGGCGGAGTACCCCTTTAAGTGCTCAAGAAGGTAGAACCAGAAGCCTTAGAAACTGCATGGCCTCACATTTCTCGTTCTCACCGTCTGACCCATCCATAATCCCCCTACACTTTTTACGGCAGCGAATCAAACTCAAGTTTGGGGGATTTAATGCCGAAAGACTTTAGGAATAAAAAAAAAAAAAAAAAATCCTCTGACTTATTCCCCGACTCCCGAAAACTCCGGAGACAAAGATGATCTTCATGTAAATGTTGATATGAGAATCTCTCTCCTCCACCGTAATAAATCAGATCTTTTAATTAGGCTCCGGAGGCTTTGATTCAGCCGGCGCCGTGTTAGAAGGCGGCGCAGATACGGATCCGGCACGAAAGGAAATGCAAGAAAAATGCAAAATGTTAAAATTTCGTCTAGTTAATTTATTGCCGCGTTTTGAGAACAATATCTTAGACCGCGCAGCACGTCGTTAAATGGGGGTTCGTAAAACGAGGGAGAAATATCGAGAAATTAGTCCGTTTTTATCATAAACTTATATTGTTCTAAAGAAAGACCGATAATAAATAACCAAATTATAGAGAGACTACCGTATTTTTCGCCCTATAGGACGCACCGGTGTATAAGACAAAAATCTAGAAAAAAAAGATTCTGAACCCAACAGCGATCTTCAACCTGCGGACCTCCAGATGTTGCAAAACTACAACTCCCAGCATGCCCGGACAGCCGTTGGCTGTCCGGGCATGCTGGGAGTTGTAGTTTTGCAACATTTGGAGGTCCGCAGGTTGAAGACCACTGGTATAGGAGGTAATACTCATGTGTTCCCGCCGCTCCGGACCCGTCACCGCTGTCCTGGATGTCGCTCCATCGCTGTCGCCGCGTCCCCGTGGTGTCCCCGACACTCCGGACGTCTTCTTCCCCGGGATCCACGCTCTCCGTCGCCGTCATCACGTCGCTTCACACTCCGCTCCTATTGGATGACGGGACGGCGTGCGCGACGGCGTGATGACGTCGAAGGAGAGCGCCGGCCATGCAGGGGATCCGGGCACGGAGCAGACACCGAGGAGCCAGGTAAGGTCCCTCCCGGTGTCCTGTAAGCTGTTCGTGACGCCACAATTTCACCACGGCGGTCCCGAACAGCCCGACTGAGCAGCCGGGTTAGTGTCACTTTCGCTTCAGACGCGGCGGTCAGCTTTGATCGCCACGTCTGAAGGGTTAATACAGGGCATCACTGCGATCGGTCATGTCCTGTATTAGCCGAGGG
This sequence comes from Hyla sarda, assembly GCF_029499605.1. NCBI lineage: Eukaryota > Metazoa > Chordata > Amphibia > Anura > Hylidae > Hyla > Hyla sarda. Next base: position 6,901,467 of record NC_079200.1, on the reverse strand, counting down.
TCCCGGCCGTTGATGGCCGCAGGGACCGCCGCGATAGGTGCGTGTATTCGCCGTATAAGACGCACCAACTTTTTCCCCAACTTTTTTTGGGGAAGAAAAAGTGCATCTTATACGGTGAAAAATACGGTAACTCCAAAACCCGCATCAGTGTATAAAACACAGCCAATCACGTCCTCACTGCCAATCGACGACTATAGTACCGCAGCAGGTGAGCCCGAACTAAGGGCGTACTTAAAGTGCCCCTATCATATCACAGAAATAAATAATACTCCTATATGTTCCTCACTAGGTCAAGCAGATGCTTTACATGTCTTTTTTATGTGTCTATCTACTGTATTTGTCTTGCAAATCCCTCTGTTCTGCTGCTCACTCATTCTGACATCCACTGCTCAGGAAGGGGCGTGTCCTAGGCAAGCACCGAGCCGGCCCTCACTCACCATGCATTCACTTCCTCCCTGAGTCTGCTGTGCTGGGTCTCTTCATCCCATCACTGCAGGCTATCTGTAACCCCCTCCTCTCTGTTTTCATGCTGCAGTCTGATAGGACAGGAGTGAGCACAGATTAGTGCTAGTCCCGCCCTCACTTCCTAGACTTTGTCCCGGCCTGTGCTTCAGCCTGGACAAAGATGATGCTGCAGCCGGACAGCATTATGTTCTGGATGGTATGGGGACCCCTAGTGGTCTTTTTCTTTTTCCTTTTTTTATAAGCCGTGATTTCTATAAAATGAAGATAACATTTTCTTATCAATTACATTAGAAAGGTTCAATGTTTTGCTACATACAACATAGAAAAAGTATTTGATTCTGACAGTGACCATTTAAAGGGATACTCCACCCCTAGACATCCTATCCCCTATCCATAGGATAGGGGATAAGATGTCTGGTCAAGGGGGCCCGGCCGCTGGGGACCCCCCCGTGATCTCCTGCAGGCCACCCCGGCATTCTGAACTTTTGGTCATGATGTCACACATTGCTCCCTCCATTCATGTCTATGGGAGGGGGCGTGATGAAAAGTTCAGAACGCCGGGGTGGCATGCAGGAGATCGCAGGGGGTTCCCAGTGGCTGGACCCCCACAATCAGACATCTTATCTTTTAGATAAGATGTCTAGGGGCGGAGTACCCCTGTAAGGACAAAGCCCATTTTCATTTCAGCATTTTTGTTTTTAACCCTTACTCACCCCCATTTGCCAGGGGCGGGGTTTTTGTTTAAGGTCCCATACAAGTCAATGGGAAATATATGTTACTGCATAACTTCCAAACGGCTGGAGATATTTCCATAATACTTGGTCACATGTTACTTATATGTCCACTTAATATATAGGATAGTTATTTAACCCTTAACTACCCCCATTTGTGAGGGTCGGGGTTTTTGTTTAAAGTCCCATGCAAATCAATGGGAAATGTATGTTCCCACATAACTTCTGTACGGCCGGAGATATTTCAATACAGTAACCCCCCGATCTACGATGGCCCCGACATATGATAAAATCGACATACGATGCTTTTATATGTCGGGGCCATCGCATTAACTGCTATCAGACAGCGCAAAATGCTTAAGCTACTGTCGGATAGCAGTGTAATGTGCCCCAGCAGGTTCACTTACCTATTCCCGCTGCTCCGGGTCCACTTTGCGATCCTCCGGTGTCTTGCGCATCTTCTCCAGGGTCCGGGCCTCGCTTTCCGGCGTCGTTATTACGTCACTACGCACGCCGCGCCGGCGCAGCAGCGTAATAACGTCACCAGAAAGCGAGGCCCGGACCCTGGAGAAGATGCGCAAGACACCGGAGGATCGCGAAGAAGACACCGGAGCAGCGGGACAGCATCGGGAGCCCCTGGGACAGCATCGGGAGCGGTGAGGACCTGGTGCGGAGCGGCGGGGACAGGTGAGTATAACTTCCTATACTTTACATTGCACGGATCCCTCAACATACGATGGATTCGACAAACGATGGGTCATTTGGAACAAATTACCATCGTATGTTGAGGGACCACTGTACCTGGTCACATATTACGGCTCCGGATAGGAGGCCGGGATAGGAGGTCAAGATATGAGGACGGGAAAGGAGGTCGGGATAGGAGGTTGGGATAGGAGGTTGGGATAGGAGGTTGAGATAGAAGGTCAGGATAGGAGGTCAGGATAGGAGAACAGGATAGGAGGACCGGATAGGAGGACCGGATAGGAGGTCGGGATAGGAGGTCGGGATAGGAGGTCGGGATAGCTGGTCGGGATACGAGGTCGGGATAGGAGGTCAGGATAGGAGGTCGGAATAGGAGGACGGGATAGGAGAACAGGATAGGAGGACCGGATAGGAGGACGGGATAGGAGGTCGGGATAGGAGGTCGGGATAGGAGGTCGGGATAGGAGGTTGAGATAGAAGGTTGAGATAGAAGGTCAGGATAGGAGGTCAGGATAGGAGAACAGGATAGGAGGACCGGATAGGAGGACCAGATAGGAGGTCGGGATAGGAGGACGGGATAGGAGGTCGGGATAGGAGGACGGGATAGGAGGTCGGGAAAGGAAGTGGGGATAGGAGTTCGGGATAGGAAGTCGGGATAGGAGTTCGGGATAGGAGGTCGGGATAGCAGGTCGGGATAGGAGGTCGGGATAGGAGGTCGGGATAGGAGGACGGGATAGGAGGACGGGATAGGAGGTCGGGATAGGAGGTCGGGATAGGAGGTCGGGATAGCAGGTCGGGATAGGAGGTCGGGATAGGAAGTCGGGATAGGAGGACGGGATAGGAGGACGGGATAGGAGGGCGGGATAGGAGGTCGGGATAGGAGGTCGGGATAGGAGAACAGGATAGGAGGACGGGATAGGAGGACGGGATAGGAGGTCGGGATAGGAGGTCGGGATAGGAGGTCAGGATAGGAGGACCGGATAGGAGGACCGGATAGGAGGTCGGGATAGGAGGTCGGGATAGGAGGACGGGATAGGAGGTCAGGATAGGAGGACGGGATAGGAGTTCGGGATAGGAAGTCGGGTTAGGAGGTCGGGATAGGAGGTTTGGGGGCAGTAATGCTGACATGTTCTCTTTATTCTGTGGGTCAATATGATTATAATGATAAACTCTTTTCTATTCTTTTACTATTTTTAAGAAAGTCAAACTTTTTTGACATAACGAGTGTGCTTATAATTGTCCTATTCTGACTTATATAACTTCCTTATTGTTCCTTATATGCGGCCGTATGATTGTCATTTTTTGCTCATTTTGACTGTATATATATATATATATATATATATATATATATACTTTTACAGCTTATATTTTATTAACTATTTGCAGGACTCTTTCTGTATGGATAATGCCCGGGTATCCCGAGGACAGGTGAGGATAAATCCCACACACGTAGCGGTTTCCGCAGACGCGTCCAGTCGTCCCTGTGACTCATTACTCACTTTGGAGCTTAACATTTTGGTGAATTTTAATTAAGATTAGGGAGAAGATGCCGACGCAAATTTCCAGATCTAAAAAGCATTTTCGTGTTTCAATCTCTGTGACATGACAAAACACTTTGATCCTTCACCGCAGATGTCCCTTTGGGGATAAACTCCTCTCCCTGTACATCAAATAAAGGAAAACAGAGGAGCGAGGGGCCGGCTAAAAATAGACTCGAAATTAGCCGCAGCTAAATTGGATGATGGAACATGACTGACGGCCATAGAGCGGCCAACTCCGCAATAGATTCCAGAAAAACTTCCATTCAGTAAGTAGGAAAGTAGATAATTTAACTTTGACAGAGGCTCCGATCCTCATGGACAGGGGCACCAATCCTTATGGACAGGGGCACCAATCCTTATGGACAGGGGCACTAATCCTTATGGACAGGGGCACCAATCCTTATGGACAGGGGCACCAATCCTTATGGACAGGGGCACCATTCCTTATGGACAGGGGCAGCAATCCTCATGGACAGGGGCACCAATCATCATGGACAGGGGCACCAATCCTTATGGACAGGGGCACCAATCCTTATGGACAGGGGCACCAATCCTTATGGACAGGGGCGCCAAACCCCGGTGCAACTTCACCACATACAACGCACCCGGAAAGTCTTCACATTTTTCACATTTTGTTACGTTGCTTCTTGAGTTTCCCCATCATTCTGTTCTCAATACCCCATCATGACGTATGGGAAAGACCATGTTGGAAATCTTTGATAATCTATTGAACAGAAAAAATCTATTGATCAGTGATTCCAGCCTGCAGTCATTTTGGAGATGAGGTTTAAACAACTTGATTTGGGGTTTTCTGGCATTTTTCTTCTCAGCAGATCCTTTCAGCTCTGTCAGGTTGGATGGGACTGTCGGTGAAGCTATTTTTATGTCTCTCCAGAGATGATGTCCCATTGGGTCCGGGCTCTGGCTGGGCCCCTCAAGGATATTCATAGAGCTGTCCCTGAGCCGCTGTGTTGTATTGGCTCGTGTGCTTAGAGCCATTGTCTTGTTGTGTTATGGATAATAGATACAAAATGAAGATCATTCTTCTAAGATGGTGATTGCATCCTGTACTACGCCCTGTGTGACCATCCCCTTGTGGCACAGAGAAAACATGATGCAATGCTTACGTAAAGTAGTCTGCTAACCAATTAGAATGCTTATACAATGAGCTACGCCCCACTGAAGGATATATCTTGTGCGTACACTTTACAATAAATCAGAGAACCATCTTGAATCAGTTCTGTGTCAATTTGTTTTCTTATCAAGTATTATCTAATTTGGAGCAGGACATCAACCTAGAGAACTCGGAAGGTGAAGGTGAACCTTAGGCCCAGTCTTAGATTTGGTTTCCCCCAGACATGATGCTGCCCCCACCATGATCACTGTAGGGATGGTATTGGGCAGGTGATGGGCAGTGCCTGGTTTCCCCCAGACATGATGCTGCCCCCACCATGATCACTGTAGGAATGGTATTGGGCAGGTGATGGTCAGTGCCTGGTTTCCCCCAGACATGATGCTGCCCCCACCATGATCACTGTAGGGATGGTATTGGGCAGGTGATGGGCAGCGCCTGGTTTCCTCCAGACATGATGCTGCTCCCACCATGATCACTGTAGGGATGGTATTGGGCAGGTGATGGGCAGTGACTGGTTTCCTCCAGACATGATGCGGCCCCCACCATGATCACTGTAGGGATGATATTGGGCAGGTGATGGGCAGTGCCTGGTTTCCCCCAGACATGATGCTGCCCCCACCATGATCACTGTAGGGATGGTATTGGGCAGGTGATGGGCAGTGCCTGGTTTTCTCCAGACATGATGCTGCCCCCACCATGATCACTGTAGGGATGGTATTGGGCAGGTGATGGGCAGTACCTGGTTTCCCCCAGACATGATGCTGCCCCCACCATGATCACTGTAGGAATGGTATTGGGCAGGTGATGGGCAGTACCTGGTTTCCTCCAGACATGATGCTGCCCCCACAATGATCACTGTAGGGATGGTATTGGGCAGGTGATGGGCAGTACCTGGTTTCCTCCAGACATGATGCTGCCCCCAACATGATCACTGTAGGGATGGTATTGGGCAGGTGATGGGTAGTACCTGGTTTCCTCCAGACATGATGCTGCCCCCACCATGATCACTGTAGAGATGGTATTGGGCAGGTGATGGGCAGTGCCTGGTTTCCCCCAGACATGATGCTGCCCCCACCATGATCACTGTAGGGATGGTATTGGGCAGGTGATGGGCAGTGCCTGGTTTCCTCCAGACATGATGCTGCCCCCACCATGATCACTGTAGGGATGGTATTGGGCAGGTGATGGGTAGTACCTGGTTTCCTCCAGACATGATGCTGCCCCCACCATGATCACTGTAGAGATGGTATTGGGCAGGTGATGGGCAGTACCTGGTTTCCTCCAGACATGATGCTGCCCCCACCATGATAAGTGTTGCTCGCGAATATTCGCAATACGAATTTTATTTGCGAATATCGCATATTCGCGAATATTCGCGAATATAGCACTATATATTCGTAATTACGAATATTCGTTATTTTTTTTTTCCACAGTACACATCACAGTGATCATCCCTCTCTGCTTCCAGCTTGTGTGGTGTAAAGAAGGCTCCAATACTACTGTGTGAGACTGGTGTGCGAATTTTCGCATATGCGAATTTGTGCTTGCTCAGGTTTTCATATATGCACATTTTCGCATACGCGAATATTTGCATATGTGAAAATAAAACGCGAATATTAGCGAATATATGACGAATATTCGTCCATATATTCGCGAATTTGAATATGGCCTATGCCGCTCAACACTAACCATGATCACTGTAGGGATGGTATTGGGCAGGTGATGGGCAGTACCTGGTTTCCCCCAGACATGATGCTGCCCCCACCATGATCACTGTAGGGATGGTATTGGGCAGGTGATGGGCAGTGCCTGGTTTCCCCCAGACATGATGCTGCCCCCACCATGATCACTGTAGGGATGGTATTGGGCAGGTGATGGGCAGTACCTGGTTTCCTCCAGACATGATGCTGCCCCCACCATGATCACTGTAGGGATGGTATTGGGCAGGTGAAGGGCAGTACCTGGTTTCCCCCAGACATGACGCTGCCCCCACCATGATCACTGTAGGGATGGTATTGGGCAGGTGATGGGCAGTACCTGGTTTCCTCCAGACATGATGCTGCCCCCACCATGATCACTGTAGGGATGGTATTGGGCAGGTGATGGGCAGTGCCTGGTTTCCCCCAGACATGATGCTGCCCCCACCATGATCACTGTAGGGATGGTATTGGGCAGGAGATGGGCAGTACCTTGTTTCCCCCAGACATGATGCTGCCCCCACCATGATCACTGTAGGGATGGTATTGGGCAGGAGATGGGCAGTACCTTGTTTCCTCCAGACATGATGCTGCCCCCACCATGATCACTGTAGGGATGGTATTGGGCAGGTGATGGGCAGTACCTGGTTTCCCCCAGACATGATGCTGCCCCCACCATGATCACTGTAGGGATGGTATTGGGCAGGTGAAGGGCAGTACCTGGTTTCCCCCAGACATGATGCTGCCCCCACCATGATCACTATAGGGATGGTATTGGGCAGGTGATGGGCAGTGCCTGGTTTTCCCCAGACATGATGCTGCCCCCACCATGATCACTGTAGGGATGGTATTGGGCAGGTGAAGGGCAGTACCTGGTTTCCCCCAGACATGATGCTGCCCCCACCATGATCACTATAGGGATGGTATTGGGCAGGTGATGGGCAGTGCCTGGTTTTCCCCAGACATGATGCTGCCCCCACCATGATCACTGTAGGGATGGTATTGGGCAGGTGATGGGCAGTACCTGGTTTCCTCCAGACATGATGCTGCCCCCACCATCATCACTGTAGGGATGGTATTGCAACAGCTGGAGGTGCTCTGGTTGGGAAACACTGGTATAGTATATGGTGCAACATTCCAGGAGTTGGAGGATTGGTTGGATAAATACCGGCCATTGCATTGCTGGTATCTTTATATATAAAAATACCGGCAGGGCGGCCAAAATACCGGACAGGTGGCAACCCTTCACCCTGATTATATAACATAGGGAATCTATAGGGGAATTACAGCAAAAGAATTATGGCTCAGCCATGTGACCTATACAGCAACGCCAGCTCCGGGGGCGAATGCCAGAACTTTAAGTCCAACCCGAACCCTGAACCATATTGGATTCCGGTGCTGTCACATGACACTGTTTAGATCCGTGACCTCCTCTGTCCATTGGAAGTTATTCAGCCTTTTCTATCCGTAGAATCTGCTAATTACCTAACGAGTCTCCGGCCGGCGGCTTATTCATTATCTGCCATAAAGATCGCTATTGTTCGGTCGGTCGCCATTGATTTTCTGGTCACTTTGTGACGGATAAATGTTCTGTGACATCATAATTATTGGATTCCTTACTATTATATAAACTCATCGATACAATACAACAGTATCCAGGAAGGATGTATTACCCACAATGCTTATCAGTGAGGAGACGGCTCTGAGCAATCGTAGGGTGGCATCAATTGGTAATGCCGCATAACTTCTCATTCCGCCTCGTACACCGTGTCCCTTAAGGAGAACTTGTCACTTCCAGATAATCAATGGTCATTTACAATCTTTTCTTTAAGAAGTTTGTCAAGGGGTCAAATGGGTCTGAATCTGGTCAAATACGTTGGATACATGTTGGCTGAAGCGACGAATTGTAGCATGACCGGCTGATTACCAGCATATGACTGACAGTATATGGAGGCCTCCTGACTCCTCTCCAATGACCAATGTCAAGGGCTGACTATATAAAGCATATGAAGGCCTCCTGACTCTTCTCTCGTGGTGTTTCTAGGGTTGGTGTCACTTGGTGCGGTAGAAAATGGTGTCACCCCATACCTACCCCCCCCAAAAGTAAGTTATTAGCCTGTTGTGACAGACACCACTGGAGTAGCGCATTGGGAAAATTCCAGTATAATAAGGAAATATACCAATTGCCACAATTACAATTACCACACACTGCACCCTCTGAATATAACTTTGGGGGGGGGTGTTTCTGGTTGATGATGAGGTTGCTACTGGCCCCCCTCCCTGGCAGTTGCACCCCCAGGATCATACTCCTGGCAGTAGCACCCCCATCTTCCACCAGCAGGATATGCTGATGGGGGTGCGACTGCCGGGAGGGGGGGTGGAACAAAAAGCATTAGGTACACAGCAGTTGCCCCACATTAGGTAGGTAGCAGTTTCCCCACATTAGGTAGCATAGTCTCCCCACATTAGGTAGCATAGTTTCCCCACATAAGGTAGCTTAGTTTCCCCACATTAGATGGCATAGTTTCCTCACATTAGGTAGCATAGTTTCCTCACATTAGGTAGTAGTTTCCCCACATTAGGTAGCATAAGTATCCGCACATTAGGTAGCATAGTTTCCGCACTTTAGGTAGTATAGATTCCCCGCATTAGGTAGCATAGTTTCCCCACATTAGGTAGCATAGTTTCCCCACATTAGGTACTATAGTTTCCCCACATTAGGTAGCATAGTTTCCCCACATTAGGTAGCAGTTTCCCCACATTAGGTAGCAAAGTTTCCCCACATTAGGCAGCATAGTCCCCCCCCCCGACACACAGACAGACACACACAGACAGACACAGAGACACAGACAGACACACCCACCTGGCCTGTGCAGCGCTTCTCTCCAGTGGCGGCCTGACGAAGTGACGTCATGCGCGGGTCTGTGGAGAAACGTCACATGCGCAACGTCCTTCCTCAGACACGGGTCGTCCGCCAGCGCAACTGAAGACCTGGGGTGGGGTGCCGAGCGTCATGGTGTCACCCCAACAGGCTGGTGTCATCCGGTACGCACCCCCGCACCCCGGTTGCTACACCACTGATGCATATGGAGGCCTCCTGACTCTTCTCCAAAGACCGATGTCAGGGGCTGACTATTTAATGCATATGGAGGCCTCCTATTTCTTCTCTCTGCCGCTGGAGGGAAGTCAGGGGGCCTCAATATGCATTAGATAGTCAGTCGGTCATGTTGAGATTGGTGAATATTAGGGGTGCGAATCGCCAAGAATTTGGCAATACGATTCGAATCGCGATACCAGCGTGGCGATTCGATATATCCTGATATATCGCGATACCGTCTAGGTGACGATACACCGCGATATATCCTGATTCTGTCTCAAAAACAATGTCTTTTACACTTTTATTAAAACTTTTTTTTTTATACACTTTATTACTTTATTAGACTTTTAGGAGGAATCATTAGATTCCTCAGACAGATGAATAGAGTTCTATTGAACTCCATTGATCTGTGATCCAATGATAGAGCCTGGTCCAGCCAGGATCTATCAATGAAAGAGCGGGACAGCAGGGAACCGAGGTAAGCCCTCCGACTCCCTCCACAGGGGATCGCCCACCCGTGATCACGCTGCGGGGGGGGGGGGGGGTTGGGGCGATCCACACCACTAGCCCACCAGGGAGCATTCACAGATCCCTTTAGACGCCGCTGTCAGCTTTTTACAGCAGCGATCTAAAGGGATTCAATAGCCAACCGCGGCACTCGCCGCATGCTGGCTATTAGGGCGGTCCACGGCTACTGAGAACAGCCAGGAGCTGCAGAGTATGGAGCGGGCAGGAGTCTGGAGCCCGCTCCATACACCCCTCTGAGCACCGCATGCTGGAAATTAGCGGCGGTGATGTATCAGCGGCCCCCGGCTACTGAAATGAGCCGGGGGCCGCAGAGTACAGAGCCCGCTCCATACACCCAGAGCACTGCCGCGTCAGATCCGGCCTGCCCGACTCCACAAATGTGGAATTTGTATCATCTGACGCCCGAGACATGCTGTTCCGGGCGTCAGGAGATACAAATTCCACATCCCTAAAAGGATCAATTCAAAAATATTTTGAATCGATTCAGTATCTCCAAATTAAAAATCGCAATAATTGCGCAAATCGATTTTTTCTTACATCCCTAGTGAATATAGATTGAGCATTTGGATTTTAATGGCCTGATGTGTCTTAAAGGGATACTCCACCCCTAGACATCTTATCCCCTATCCAAAAGATAGGGGATAAGATGTCTGATCTCGGGGGTCCTGCTGCTGGGGATATTGGCTGCGGCACCCTAGACATCCGGTACACGGAGCGAACTTAGCTCCATGATTGATGACTGGCGATGTGGGGCGGAGGCTCGTGACTTCACGGTCACACGCCGCACGTGACATCATGGCCACGCCCCCTCAATGCAAGGCTATTGGAGGGGGCGTGACGGCCGTCACGCCCCCTCCCATAGACTTGCATTGAGGGGGCGCGGCCGTGACGTCTCGAGCGGGGTGCGGTCATGACATCTCGAGCCTCCGGTACTGCACCCGACGCTCTAAATGTACGCCGGGTGCAGCAGGGAGATCACGGGGTTTCCCAGTGGCGGGACCCCCGCAATCAGACATCATATCCCCTATGCTTTGGATAGGGGATAAGATGTCTAGGGGCGGAGTACCCCTTTAAGGAGCTTAGCCAAGGTCATAGGAGACTGGCAGAGGCCTCCACCCCTCTCTCCATTGAAAACAGCCCAGAGTATTGTGTATTGGGGAGACAGCTCTCGGCCAAACAAGCATTGAGCCACCGATCTGACTTATATGGCCGCCTACTGTATTGTAATGTTCACAATTCTGAGAAACCAGTTCAGGACCAGTATTTATTACTTACTTACGACCCTAGATGACCATATGAGTAGAATTTTGCCTGATTTATTTGGACACTTACGCTAAAGGGGTACTCCGGTGGAAAATCTACATATTTTTTTAAATCAACTGATGCCAAAAAGTTAAACAGCTTTGTAAATTACTTATTTATACTAACCTTAAAGGGGTATTCCAGGCAAAACCTTTTTATATATATATATATATATATATATATATATATATATATATATATATCAACTGGTTCCGGAAAGTTAAATAGATTTGTAAATTACTTCTATTAAAAAATCTTAATCCTTCCAATAGTTATTAGCTTCTGAAGTTTTCTGTCTAACTGCTCAATGATGATGTCACATCCCGGGAGCTGTGCATGATGGGAGAATATCCCCATAGGAGCTGCACAGCTCCCGGGACGTGAGTCATCAGAGAGCAGTTAGACAGAAAACAATAACTCAACTTCAGAAGCTAATAACTATTGGAAGGATTAAGATTTTTTAATAGAAGTAATTTACAAATCTGTTTAACTTTCCGGAGCCAGTTGATATATAAAAAAAAGTTTTGGCCTGCAATACCCCTTTAATCCTTCCAGTACTTATCAGCTGCTGCATGCTTCACGGGAAGTTGTGTAGTTCTTTCCAGTCTGACCACAGTGCTCTCTGCTGGCACCTCTGTCCGTGTCAGGAACTGTCCAGAGCAGGAGAGGTTTGCTATGGGGATTTGCTCCTGTTCTGGACAGTTCCTGACATGGACAGAGGCGTCAGCAGAGGGCAGTGTGGTCAGACTGGAAAGAACTAAACAAGTTCCTGTGGAGCATACAGCAGCTGATAAGTACTGGAAGGTGCAAGATTTTTATATATAGAAGCCATTTACAAATCTGTAGAACTTTCTGGCATTAGTTGATCTGACAAAAAATTTAAAAAATATATAAAAAATAAAAATTGTTTTCCACTGGAGTACCCCTTTAAAACCTGTGTAGGTCCCCGAAAAAATTGTGGAGCTACAGTGGCTGCCCAGTTATGGCTCAGTGGAGAATAGCGCCGTATGAAACCTGTGTGCACGAGCCCTTATCATTTACACACATGTCTTCTCAAAAAGGTGGTCTTTTAGAGAGGTTTCACTGTATTTGGGGGTAATCATTTAACACGAACATTGGAGTTCGCCCCCCCTCCCACGTTATTACATCAAGTGTTACTCATAAGAGATTTTTTTTTCCATTTAATACTTCCTTAAAAACTAAGTCTTTCCCTAATATACAGTGGGGCAAAAAAGTATTTAGTCAGCCACCAATTGTACAAGTTCCCCCCCTTATAAAGATGAGAGGCTGTAATTATCATCATAGGTTATAACCTCAACTATGAGAGACAGAATGAGAAAAAATCCATAAAATCACATTGTCTGATTTTTAAAGAATTTATTTGCAAATTATGGTGGAAAATAAGTATTTGGTCAATAAGAAAAGTTCATCTCAATACTTTGTTATATCCTCTCTTGTTGGCAATGACAGAGGTCACATGTTTTCTGTCTTCACAAGGTTCTCACACACTGTTGCTGGTATTTTGTCCCATTCCTTTATGCAGATCTCCTCTAGAGCAGTTATGTTTTGGGGCTGTCGCTGGGCAACACGGACTTTCAACTCCCTCCAAAGGTTTTCTATGGGGTTGAGACCTGGAGACTGGCTAGGCCACTCCAGGACCTTGAAATGCTTCTCACGAAGCCACTCCTTCATTGCCCGGGCGGTGTGTTTGGTGGGAGGTTTTCACTCAATATCTCTCGATACATGGCCCCATTCATTCTTTCCTTTACACGGATCAGATGTCCCGGTCTCTTAGCAGAAAAACAGGCCCAAAGCATGATGTTTCCACCCCCATGCTTCACAGTAGGTATAATGTTCTTTGGATGCATCTCAACATTCTTTCTCTTCCAAAACGATGAGTTGAGTTTCTACCAAAAAGTTCTACTTTGGTTTCATTTGACCATATGACATTCTCCCAATACTCTTCTGGATCATCCAAATGCTCTTTAGAAAACTTCAGACGGGCCCGGACATGTACTGGCTTAAGCAGGGGGACACGTCTGGCACTGCATGATTTGAGTCCCTAGCGGTGTAGTGTGTTATTGATGGTAGCCTTTGTTACTTTGGTCTCAGCTCTCTGCAGATCATTCACTAGGTCCCCCGGGTGGTTCTGGGATTTTTTCTCACCGTTCTTGTGATCATTTTGACACCACAGGGTGAGATCTTGGGTGGAGCCCCAGATCGAGGGAGATTATCAGTGGTCTTGTATGTCTTCTATTTTCTAATAATTGCTCCCACAGTTTATTTCTTCACACCAAGCTGTTTGCCTATTGCAGACTCAGTTTTCCCAGCCTGGTGCAGGTCTACAATGTTGTTTCTGGTGTCCTTTGACAGCTCTTTGGTCTTGGCCATAGTGGAGTTTGGAGTGTGACTGTTTGAGGTTGTAGACAGGTGTCTTTTATACCGATAAGTTCAAACAGGAGCCATTAATATAGGTAACGAGTGGAGGACAGAGGAGACTCTTAACCCCTTAAGGACCAAGCCCCTTTTCACCTTAAGAACCAGAGCATTTATTTGCACATCTGACCACTGTCACTTGGTTAATAACTCTTGGATGCCTTTACTTATGAATTTGATTCCGAGATAGTTTTTTCGTGACATATTCTATTTTAACATAGTGGTACATTTTCGTTGATAATTTCATCAATTCTTGGTGAAAAATTCTCAAATTTCATGATTTTTTTTTACATTTTTCAAAATTTTTTTTTACTTTGAAGCTCTCTGCTTGTAAGGAAAATAGACATTCCAAATAAGGCTGGGTTCACACCATGTTTTTGCAATACAGTTCCCATATCAGGTTCTTGATAAAAAACAGACTCCTCAAAACCTGACTAAACTGTGTCAAAACGTGTGTACAAATTTTAATCTGTATACGGTGTGAAAAATGATGCCCGGTTGCATCCGTTTTGTAAGAAAAAAACGTGTACGTTTTTAAGTTTTTATTCCATTATGAATAACCAAGTGGGCTCAGGTTGTGCACCTGTTCTGCATTCTGTCTCCCTTCAGGTCCATATATATGATTCTTGAAGTGTGTAATCAGTGTATGAGTAAGGCCAGCACCTGGCCGAAACGCGTCACATCCTGCCTTGTACCTGTGATCCATGTAGCTTCATGTGAATACAGACGACTATTAGATCTGCACCGAGCTGGAGTTCTTCAGTTTTTTGCCATCATGAATAAACTTTCACTTGTTTGATTGAAATTCCAAGAAAAAACTGTGCAAAGTCAAAAACCGTATGGTGAAAACCGGATGAAACCGTACGCACATACAGTTCTCTATGGTTCCCATTGACTCCCATGTTAAAAAAAAAAATGTATATGTTTCAATACGGTTTTTCACCCGGACCAAAAAACTGACAAAACCGTAAAGGATGCAAAATGGACACAACCTGATGCATCTTTTGGCATGCGGTTTTCAATACGGTTCTGTACATTTTTCAAATTGAAAACATATACGGGAACAGTATTGCACAAAACGCGGTGTGAACCCGGCATAAATTATATATTGATTCACATATACAATATGTCTACTTTATGTTTGCATCATAACGTTGAGATGTTTTTACTTTTGGAAGACACCAGAGGGCTTCAAAGTTCAGCAGCAATTTTCCAATTTTTCACAAAATTTTCAAAATCTGAATTTTTCAGGGACCAGTTCAGTTTTGAAGTGGATTTGAGGGGCCTTCATATTAGAAATACCCCATAAATTATCCCATTATAAAAACTACACCCCCCAAAGTATTCAAAATGACATTCAGTAAGTGTATTAACCCTTTAGGTGTATCACAGGAATAGCAGCAAAGTGAGGGAGAAAATTCAAAATCTTCTTTTTTTAGTCTGGCATGTTCTTGTAAACCCAGTTTTTTAGGAATTTTTACAAGAGTAAAAGGAGAGAAATCCCCCTAAAATTTGTAACCCAACTTATCTTGAGTAAGGAAAACCTCATATGTGGATGTAAAGTGCTCTGCGGGCGCAGTAGAGGGCTCAGAAGGGAGGGAGCGGCAATGGGATTTTGGAGAGTGAGTTTTTCTGAAATGGTTTTTGGGGGCATGTCACATTTAGGAAGCCCCCATGGTGCCAGAACAGCAAAAAAAATAAAAAAAATAAAACACATGTCATACTATTTTGTAAACTACACCCCTCAAGGAAGGTAACAAGGGGTATAGTGAGCCTTAACCCCTTAAGTGTGTGTGGGAGGTAGGAATCCCGGCAAGGGTCTCCTAGGGCGCTGCAGCGCTTCACCGGCGGGGTGAAATTAGCAATCGGAGATAGTGCAGAGGATGTGATAACTTTTAATTGTATAGTCATAAAAAGAATCAGTGTCGGATAGACAATGCGTTTCAGAGGGGCTCCCTCCTTCGTCTGGTAGAAGACCCCAGCCGGCCCCGATCACCGCCCCAATCGCCAACCCGATCACCACCCAGTAGGGTAGTGATTGGTCAGGTGGCACCCATGCCACCTCACTCCTGCTGGGTAAGGGTGAATGGGGCTGGAGTCCCTATCGACCTGGAATTGCTGCAAATCGCCAGTCTGGGGGGGTCTCAGGAACCCCCAGGGGTTTGCACGGGGTGCCTGCTGAATGATTTCAGCAGGCATCCCAGTCTGATCCCCGCCCGGCGAGCGGCGGGGACCGGAAGTCCCACAGGCGTACAGGTATGCCCTTGACCCTTAAGTACCAGGAAGTCAGTGGTCTTTAAGGGGTTCAAGAAGAAGTTACAGGTCTGTGAGAGACAGAAATCTTACTTGTTTGTAGGTGACCAAATACTTATTTTCCACCATAATTTGCAGATAAATTCTGTAATAATCAGACAATGTGATTTTATGGATTTTTTTCTCATTCTGTCTCTCATAGTTGAGGTTATAACCTATGATGATAATTACAGCCTCTCATCTTTATAAGGGGGAGAACTTGTACAATTGGTGGCTGACTAAATACTTTTCCCCCCCACTGTACTTCACAGTAAAAATGTGATTGCTAGAGATGTGAAAAAGGGTTTAAAAAATGGCCACTAGGGGTCCCTGTCTTTTAATTTTTCAAACGTACCCCGAAAATCCAGCCTGTTGGAAAAAAATTAAATAAAAAATAAAACCCAAAATATCTGAGGGGAGGGGGTGTAGTCATCTCCATGCTGTTCCAGACCAGATCCAGACAGCTGCGGTCTTTAAGAAGAGAAGCATTCACATGCACAGTGACAAGCAATAAAAGGTGCTAAGCTATTATTTATATGCAAAATGGTTTCTCTTTGGTCATTTTATGAACTTATTTCTTGAGTATTTGCACCATATAGGTTCCACATGGCTGCTTTAGGGTTATAAAAAAGCATGCACTTTGGTTACAGAGCTGTGAAAATGTAAAAATCTTCATTATTTTTTGCACAAAATGCAGGTTTTTCTTTTGTCCTTGCACCATATAGTTCCATATGGCTGCATTAGAGTTATATAGAATATGTATGGCTGCATTATAGTTATATAGAATATGTATGGCTGCATTGGAGTTATATAGAATATGTATGGCTGCATTGGAGTTATATAGAGCATGCATTCAGTTAATATGCTTTACAAATGTAAAAATGTTTGTGCAGATCGCAAGACAGGGGAGGGGGAGGGGGAGACGAGCCCATCATACTCCAGGGGAAACACCCCCAGATTCTGAGAGGAATTCAGAAGACTTATCACAGATATATATATATATATATATATATATATATATACAGATCATAAGTTATTTTACATATTAACACATGCATATTATTCTGCATACATGTCTTTACATTACTACATTGATTTAAGCATTTTTTTTTAATGACAGTAACACTTTCAAAACCAATTGGCACCAGGGTTTTTGGAAATAGCTGGCTACTGGCAGGTTTTAGTAAGAGAGGTAAATAAAAATGGTCACTCTGCCAGAACTCCAAAGATCCTGTGTGCAGATGAGAGAAACTTGCAGGAGGTCCAGAACAATCAACGCAGCCTCCACAATCTTGGCCAGAAAGAAGCCTCCTCAGGAATAACACATGAAAGATGCCTGAAGATTTCAGAAAAGATCTAAAGGATCAGATAAAGAAAAACAAGATTCTCTGCTCTGATGGAACCAAGATTGAACTTTTTTGGTTTCTGTTCTAAGAGTCACATCTCTTCCCCTGTCCAATACCATCCCTACAGTAATCATAGTGGGGGCAGCATCATGTCTGGGGGACACCAGACACTGCCCATCACCTGTCCAATACCATCCCTACAGTGATCATAGTGGGGGCAGCATCATGTCTGGGGGACACCAGACACTGCCCATCACCTGCCCAATACCATCCCTACAGTGATCATTGTGGGGGCAGCATCATGTCTAGGGGAAACCAGGTACTGCCCATCACCTGCCCAATACCATCCCTACAGTGATCATGGTGGGGGCAGCATCATGTCTAGGGAAAACCAGGCACTGCCCATCACCTGCCCAATACCATCCCTACAGTGATCATGGGGGAGGCAGCATCATGTCTGGAGGAAACCAGGTACTGCCCATCACCTGCCCAATACCATCCCTACAGTGATCATGGTGGGGGCAGCATCATGTCTGGAGGAAACCAGGTACTGCCCATCACCTGCCCAATACCATCCCTACAGTGATCATGGTGGGGGCAGCATCATGTCTGGGGGAAACCAGGTACTGCCCATCACCTGCCCAATACCATCCCTACAGTGATCATGGTGGGGGCAGCATCATGTCTGGGGGACACCAGGCACTGCCCATCACCTGCCCAATACCATCCCTACAGTGATCATTGTGGGGGCAGCATCATGTCTAGGAGAAACCAGGTACTGCCCATCAACTGCCCAATACCATCCCTACAGTGATCATGGTGGGGGCAGCATCATGTCTAGGGAAAACCAGGCACTGCCCATCACCTGCCCAATACCATCCCTACAGTGATCATGGGGGAGGCAGCATCATGTCTGGAGGAAACCAGGTACTGCCCATCACCTGCCCAATACCATCCCTACAGTGATCATGGTGGGGGCAGCATCATGTCTGGAGGAAACCAGGTACTGCCCATCACCTGCCCAATACCATCCCTACAGTGATCATGGTGGGGGCAGCATCATGTCTGGGGGAAACCAGGTACTGCCCATCACCTGCCCAATACCATCCCTACAGTGATCATGGTGGGGGCAGCATTATGTCTGGAGGAAACCAGGCACTGCCCATCACCTGCCCAATACCATCCCTACAGTGATCATGGTGGGGGCAGCATCATGTCTGGGGGAAACCAGGCACTGCCAATCACCTGCCCAATACCATCCCTACAGTGATCATGGTGGGGGCTGCATCATGTCTGGAGGAAACCAGGCACTGCCCATCACCTGCCCAATACCATCCCCACTGTGATCATGGTGGGGGCAGCATCATGTCTGGGGGAAACCAGGTACTGCCCATCACCTGCCCAATACCATCCCTACAGTGATCATGGTGGGGGCAGCATTATGTCTGGAGGAAACCAGGTACTGCCCATCACTTGCCCAATACCTTCCCTACAGTGATCATGGTGGGGGCAGCATTATGTCTGGAGGAAACCAGGCACTGCCCATCACCTGCCCAATACCATCCCTACAGTGATCATAGTGGGGGCAGCATCATGTCTGGGGGAAACCAGGTACTGCCCATCACCTGCCCAATACCTTCCCTACAGTGATCATGGTGGGGGCAGCATTATGTCTGTAGGAAACCAGGCACTGCCCATCACCTGCCCAATACCATCCCTACAGTGATCATGGTGGGGGCAGCATCATGTCTGGAGGAAACCAGGCACTGCCCATCACCTGCCCAATACCATCCCTACAGTGATCATGGTGGGGGCAGCATCATGTCTGGGGAAAACCAGGCACTGCCCATCACCTGCCCAATACCATCCCTACAGTGATCATGGTGGGGGCAGCATCATGTCTGGGGGAAACCAGGCATTGCCCATCACCTGCCAAATACCATCCCTAAAGTGATCATGGTGGGGGCAGCATCATGTCTGGGGGAAACCAGGCACTGCCCATCACCTGCCCAATACCATCCCTACTGTGATCATGGTGGGGGCAGCATCATGTCTGGGGGAAACCAGGCACTGCCCATCACCTGCCCAATACCATCCCTACAGTGATCATGGTGGGGGCAGCATCATGTCTGGAGGAAACCAGGTACTGCCCATCACCTGCCCAATACCATCCCTACAGTGATCATGGTGGGGGCAGCATCATGTCTGGGGGAAACCAGGTACTGCCCATCACCTGCCCAATACCATCCCTACAGTGATCATGGTGGGGGCAGCATTATGTCTGGAGGAAACCAGGCACTGCCCATCACCTGCCCAATACCATCCCTACAGTGATCATGGTGGGGGCAGCATCATGTCTGTGGGAAACCAGGCACTGCCCATCACCTGCCCAATACCATCCCTACTGTGATCATGGTGGGGGCAGCATCATGTCTGGGGGAAACCAGGTACTGCCCATCACCTGCCCAATACCATCCCTACAGTGATCATGGTGGGGGCAGCATTATGTCTGGAGGAAACCAGGCACTGCCCATCACCTGCCCAATACCATCCCTACAGTGATCATAGTGGGGGCAGCATCATGTCTGGGGGAAACCAGGTATTGCCCATCACCTGCCCAATACCTTCCCTACAGTAATCATGGTGGGGGCAGCATTATGTCTGTAGGAAACCAGGCACTGCCCATCACCTGCCCAATACCATCCCTACAGTGATCATGGTGGGGGCAGCATCATGTCTGGAGGAAACCAGGCACTGCCCATCACCTGCCCAATACCATCCCTACAGTGATCATGGTGGGGGCAGCATCATGTCTGGGGGAAACCAGGCACTGCCCATCACCTGCCCAATACCATCCCTACAGTGATCATGGTGGGGGCAGCATCATGTCTGGGGGAAACCAGGCACTGCCCATCACCTGCCAAATACCATCCCTACAGTGATCATGGTGGGGGCAGCATCATGTCTGGGGGAAACCAGGCACTGCCCATCACCTGCCAAATACCATCCCTAAAGTGATCATGGTGGGGGCAGCATCATGTCTGGGGGAAACCAGGCACTGCCCATCACCTGCCCAATACTATTCCTACAGTGATCATGGTGGGGGCAGCATCATGTCTGGGGGAAACCAGGCACTGCCCATCACTTGCCCAATACCATCCCTACAGTGATCATGGTGGGGGAAGCATCATGTCTGGAGGAAACCAGGCACTGCCCATCACCTGCCCAATACCATCCCTACAGTGATCATGGTGGGGGCAGCATCATGTCTGGGGGAAACCAGGTACTGCCCATTAGTGTTGCTCGCAAATATTCGCAATGTGAATGTGAATTCGCGAATATTCGCCATTATAGCACTATATATTCGAAATTACGAATATTGTTTTTTTTTTTTTTTTTTTTCACAGTACACATCACAGTGATCATTCCTCTCTACTTCCAGCTTGTGTGGTATAAAAAAGGCTCCAATACTACTGTGTGAGACTGGTGTACGAATTTTCGCATATGGTAATTTTCACACATGCAAATTTTCGTTTATGCTAATTTTCGCATATGCGAAAATATAATGCGAATATTACGAATATGCGAATTTAGCGAATATATGACGAATATTCGTCCATATATTCGCGAAATATCGCGAATTCGAATATGGCCCCTGCTGCTCTTCACTAGCCAGAACATCGGCATAGCCATTGACTGTCCTGGCATGCTGGGAGTTTTGCTACAGCTGGAGACACCCTATTTGGGAAGCACTGCCGTAGGGTAATTTGGTGGTGGATGCAAATCCCTAATTTAGGCCTCAAATGCACATGGTGCTCTTTCACTTTGGAGCCCTCTCATATTTCAAGGCAACAGTTTTGGGTTACAAATTTTTTTTCTCTTCTTTTACCCCTTAAGAAAAGGTAAATTTTGGGTCTACACCAGCATGTTAGTGTAAACAGAGTGTACCATATACATTTGAGGCCTAAACTGGTGATTTTCACAGGGGTGGCTGGTAGTTACAGCAGTTCTGACATGAGCATAAAAAACACCCATATGTGACCCCCATGCATACGCCCTCGCGTCCCGTCACTTAAGGACGGAGGGCGTATCCATACGCCCTCCGTATTTCCGATCACTGCCGCTCGCCGGTCGGTGATCGGACCAGGATGCCTGCTGATATCTATGGGCTCTGTCCCCAAGGAGTTAAAAAGCTATAGAGAAAAATGTGAAATATGTAAAAAACAGATAAAAGCCGCAAAAATAGAGACAGAAAGACTCATTGCCAAAGAGAGTATAACTAACCCCAAAATGTTCTTTAATTATATAAAAATGAAAGTGTTGGCCCTTTAAAAAATGATGAGGAAGAAATTATAAACGGGGATCAGGAAAAAGCAAATATACTAAACAAATTCTTCTCCACTGTATTCACTGAGGAAAATGAAATGGCAGGTGAAATACAGTGTGATAAGGTAAACTCCCCAGGACAGGTCACCTGTCTAACCCAGGAAGAAGTACAGGTCACCTGTCTAACCCAGGAAGAAGTACAGTGCCACCTACAAAAAATCAAAATAGACAAATTACCAGGTCCAGATGGCATTCACCCCCATGTTCTAAAGGAATTAAGTAATGTAATAGACAGACCCCTATTTTTAATATTCAGGGACTCTATAGTGACAGGGACTGTTCCCCAGGACTGGCGCATGGCAAATGTGGTGCCAATATTTAAGAAGGGGTCAAAAGGTGACCCCGGGAATTATAGACCTGTTAGTTTAACCTTGGTTGTATGTAAATTGTTTGAGGGTTTCCTAAGAGATGTTATTTTGGAATATCTTGATAAAAATAAATGTATGACCCTGTATCAGCATGGATTTATGAGGGATCGATCCTGTCAAACTTACCTGATCAGCTTTTATGAGGAGGTGAGCACCAGACTGGACCAGGGGCAATCGCTGGATGTCGTATATCTGGATTTTTCCAAAGCATTTGATACGGTTCCACATAAAAGGTTGGTGCATAAAATGAGAAGGTTTGGGCTGGGGGAGAATGTGTGCAAGTGGGTAAGTAACTGGCTCAATGATAGGAAACAGAGGGTGGTTATTAATGGTACTTATTCTGATTGGGTGTTACTAGTGGGGTACCACTGGGGTCCGTCTTGGGTCCTGTCCTATTTAATATATACATGAATGACCTTGCAGAGGGGTTGAATAGTAAAGTACCAATCTTTGCAGATGACACCAAACTCTGTAAAGCGGTAAACACTATAGAGGACAGTGCACTGTTACAAATGGATCTGGATAGGTTCGAGGTTTGGGCTGGGAAGTGGCAGATGAGGTTCAACACTGATAAATGTAAGGAAATGCACATGGGGAAGAAAAATCTGAGCTGGGATTATGTATTAAATGGGAGAACTGTCACGATGCCGGCTGGCAGGAGGTGGATCCTCTGTGCCAGAGAGGGATTGGCGGGGACCGTGCTAGTGGACCGGTTCTAAGTCACTACTGGTGTTCACCAGAGCCCGCCGCAAAGCGGGATGGTCTTGCTGCGGCGGTAGTAACCAGGTCGTATCCACTAGCAACGGCTCAACCTCTCTGACTGCTGAAGATAGGCGCGGTACAAGGGAGTAGACAAAAGCAAGGTCGGACGTAGCAGAAGGTCGGGGCAGGCAGCAAGGATCGTAGTCAGGGGCAACGGCAGGAGGTCTGGAACACAGGCTAGGAACACACAAGGGAACGCTTTCACTAGGCACAAGGACAACAAGATCCGGCGAGGGAGTGCAGGGGAAGTGAGGTATACATAGGGAGTGCACAGGTGAAGACACTAATTGGAACCACTGCGCCAATCAGTGGCGCAGTGGCCCTTTAAATCGCAGAGACCCGGCGCGCGCGCGCCCTAGGGAGCGGGGCCGCGCGCGCCGGGACAGGACCGAGAGAGAGCGAGTCAGGTACGGAAGCCGGGGTGCGCATCGCGAGCGGGCGCCACCCGCATCGCGAATCGCATCCCGGCTGGAGGCGGTATCGCAGCGCACCCGGTCAGTGGATCTGACCGGGGCGCTGCCGTAGCGAGGATGTTGCGAGCGCTCCGGGGAGGAGCGGGGACCCGGAGCGCTCGGCGTAACAGTACCCCCCCCCTTGGGTCTCCCCCTCTTCTTAGAGCCTGAGAACCTGAGGACCAGACTTTTATCCAGGATATTGTCCTCAGGTTCCCAGGATCTCTCTTCAGGACCACAGCCCTCCCAGTCCACTAAAAAAAAAGTTTTTCCTCTGACCTTTTTGGAGGCCAGTATCTCCTTTACGGAGAAGATATCTGAAGAACCGGAGACAGGAGTAGGAGAAATAAGTTTGGGAGAGAAACGGTTGATGATGAGTGGTTTAAGAAGAGAGACGTGAAAGGCATTAGGGATACGAAGAGAAGAAGGAAGAAGGAGTTTGTAAGAGACAGGATTAATTTGGCACAAGATTTTGAAAGGACCAAGATAGCGTGGTCCCAATTTGTAGCTGGGAACACGGAAGCGGACATATTTAGCGGAGAGCCATACCTTGTCTCCGGGAGAAAAAATGGGGGGAGCTCTTCTTTTCTTATCAGCAAACTTCTTCATGCGTGATGAAGCCTGTAAGAGAGAATTTTGGGTCTCTTTCCATATGGTGGAAAGATCACGAGTTATTTCATCCACAGCGGGCAAACCAGAGGGCAAGGGAGTAGGGAGGGGGGGAAGAGGGTGACGGCCGTACACCACGAAAAATGGGGATTTGGAAGAAGATTCAGAGACTCTGAAGTTGTACGAGAATTCGGCCCATGGAAGAAGATCTGCCCAGTCATCCTGGCGGGAGGAAACAAAATGCCGTAAATAATCACCCAGGACCTGGTTAATTCTTTCTACTTGCCCATTGGATTGAGGATGATAAGCAGAAGAAAAGTTTAATTTAATCTTGAGTTGTTTACAGAGAGCCCTCCAGAATTTTGACACGAATTGGACGCCTCTATCCGAGACGATCTGCGTGGGCAACCCGTGAAGACGAAAAATGTGTACAAAAAATTGTTTTGCCAACTGAGGCGCTGAAGGAAGACCAGGAAGAGGAATAAAATGTGCCATCTTGGAAAATCGATCAACGACCACCCAAACAACAGTGTTGCCACGGGATGGGGGTAAGTCTGTAATAAAGTCCATACCAATCAGAGACCAAGGCTGTTCGGGGACAGGCAGAGGATGAAGGAGACCAGCAGGCTTCTGGCGAGGAGTCTTATCCCGGGCACAGACAGTGCAGGCCCGCACAAAATCCACAACATCCGTTTCCAGAGTCGGCCACCAATAGAAACGAGAGATGAGTTGCAAGGATTTCTTGATGCCCGCATGGCCTGCGAGATGGGAGGAGTGACCCCATTTGAGGATTCCGAGGCGTTGGCGTGGAGAGACGAAGGTCTTCCCTGGAGGAGTTTGCCTGATGGAGGCTGGAGAAGTGGAGATCAGGCAGTCAGGAGGAATGATGTGTTGCGGAGAGAGCTCTACTTCCGAGGCATCCGAGGAACGAGAGAGAGCATCGGCCCTAATGTTCTTATCGGCAGGGCGAAAGTGAATTTCAAAATTAAACCGGGCAAAGAACAGAGACCACCTGGCCTGGCGAGGGTTCAGCCGTTGGGCAGACTGGAGATAGGAGAGATTCTTGTGATCGGTGTAAATGATAACTGGAAATTTTGATCCCTCCAGCAGATGCCTCCATTCCTCAAGTGCTAATTTAATGGCCAGTAGCTCTCGATCCCCGATGGAGTAGTTCCTCTCCGCCGGAGAGAAGGTCCTAGAAAAAAACCCACAAGTAACAGCATGCCCAGAAGAATTTTTTTGTAGAAGAACCGCTCCAGCTCCTACTGAGGAGGCATCAACCTCCAATAGGAAGGGTTTAGATGGGTCAGGTCTGGAGAGCACGGGAGCAGAAGAAAAGGCAGACTTGAGCCGTTTAAAGGCGTCTTCCGCTTGAGGAGGCCATGACTTAGGATTGGCATTCTTCTTGGTTAAAGCCACGATAGGAGCCACAATGGTGGAAAAATGTGGAATAAATTGTCTGTAGTAATTGGCGAACCCCAAAAAACGTTGGATAGCACGGAGTCCAGAGGGGCGTGGCCAATCTAAGACGGCAGAGAGTTTGTCTGGGTCCATTTGTAGTCCCTGGCCAGAGACCAAGTATCCTAGGAAAGGAAGAGATTGACATTCAAACAGACATTTCTCCATTTTGGCATAAAGTTGATTGTCTCGAAGTCTCTGAAGAACCATGCGGACATGCTGGCGGTGTTCTTCTAGGTTGGCAGAAAAAATCAGAATATCGTCCAGATACACAACAACACAGGAATATAAGAGATCATGAAAAATTTCATTAACAAAGTCTTGGAAGACGGCAGGGGCGTTGCACAGGCCAAAGGGCATGACCAGATACTCAAAGTGTCCATCTCTAGTGTTAAATGCCGTTTTCCATTCGTCCCCCTCCCTGATGCGGATGAGATTATAAGCACCTCTTAAGTCCAGTTTGGTAAAGATGTGGGCACCTTGGAGGCAATCAAAGAGTTCAGAGATAAGAGGTAGAGGGTAGCGGTTCTTTACCGTGATTTTATTAAGTCCGCGGTAGTCAATGCAAGGACGTAGGGAGCCATCTTTTTTGGACACAAAGAAAAATCCAGCTCCGGCAGGAGAGGAGGATTTGCGGATAAACCCCTTTTTTAAATTTTCCTGGATGTACTCAGACATAGCAAGAGTCTCTGGGGCGGACAGAGGATAAATTCTGCCCCGGGGTGGAGTAGTGCCCGGGAGGAGGTCAATAGGACAGTCATAAGGCCTGTGAGGAGGTAGAGTCTCAGCTTGTTTCTTGCAAAATACGTCAGCATAGTCCATATAGGCCTTAGGGAGACCGGTTACAGGGGGAACCACAGGGTCACGGCAGGGAGTACTGGGAACCGGTTTAAGGCAGTCCTTGAAACAAGAGGTACCCCAGCTCTTGATCTCCCCTGTGGACCAATCCAGGGTTGGGGAATGGCGTTGAAGCCACGGTAGTCCAAGGAGAATTTCGGAAGTGCAATTGGGGAGGACCAAAAACTCAATTTTTTCATGATGAGGTCCGATGCACATTAGGAGGGGCTCCGTGCGGTAACGTATGGTACAGTCCAATCTTTCATTATTTACACAATTGATGTAGAGGGGTCTGGCGAGACTGGTTACCGGGATGTTGAACCTGTTGATGAGAGAGGCCAAAATAAAGTTTCCTGCAGATCCGGAATCCAAGAAGGCCATAGTAGAGAAGGAGAAGGTAGATGCAGATATCCGCACAGGCACAGTAAGACGTGGAGAAGCAGAGTTGACATCAAGGACTGTCTCACCTTTGTGCGGAGTCAGCGTGCGTCTTTCCAGGCGGGGAGGACGGATAGGACAATCCTTCAGGAAGTGTTCGGTACCGGCACAGTACAGGCAGAGATTCTCCATGCGGCGTCGTGTCCTCTCTTGAGGTGTCAGGCGAGACCGGTCAACTTGCATAGCCTCCACGGCGGGAGGCACAGGAACGGATTGCAGAGGACCAGAGGAGAGAGGAGCCGGGGAGAAAAAACGCCTCGTGCGAACAAAGTCCATATCCTGGCGGAGCTCCTGACGCCTTTCGGAAAAACGCATGTCAATGCGAGTGGCAAGATGAATGAGTTCATGTAGATTAGCAGGAATTTCTCGTGCGGCCAGAACATCTTTAATGTTGCTGGATAGGCCTTTTTTAAAGGTCGCGCAGAGGGCCTCATTATTCCAGGATAGTTCAGAAGCAAGAGTACGGAATTGTATGACGTACTCGCCAACGGAAGAATTACCCTGGACCAGGTTCAGCAGGGCAGTCTCAGCAGAAGAGGCTCGGGCAGGTTCCTCAAAGACACTACGAATTTCCGAGAAGAAGGAGTGTACAGAGGCAGTAACGGGGTCATTGCGGTCCCAGAGCGGTGTGGCCCATGACAGAGCTTTTCCAGACAGAAGGCTGACTACGAAAGCCACCTTAGACCTTTCAGTAGGAAACTGGTCCGACATCATCTCCAAGTGCAGGGAACATTGTGAAAGAAAGCCACGGCAAAACTTAGAGTCCCCATCAAATTTATCCGGCAAGGATAGTCGTAGGCCTGAAGCGGCCACTCGCTGCGGAGGAGGTGCAGGAGCTGGCGGAGGAGATGGTTGCTGAAGCTGTGGTAGTAGCTGCTGTAGCATCACGGTCAGTTGAGACAGCTGATGGCCTTGTTGCGCTATCTGTTGTGACTGCTGGGCGACCACCGTGGTGAGGTCGGCGACAACTGGCAGAGGTACTTCAGCGGGATCCATGGCCGGATCTACTGTCACGATGCCGGCTGGCAGGAGGTGGATCCTCTGTGCCAGAGAGGGATTGGCGGGGACCGTGCTAGTGGACCGGTTCTAAGTCACTACTGGTGTTCACCAGAGCCCGCCGCAAAGCGGGATGGTCTTGCTGCGGCGGTAGTAACCAGGTCGTATCCACTAGCAACGGCTCAACCTCTCTGACTGCTGAAGATAGGCGCGGTACAAGGGAGTAGACAAAAGCAAGGTCGGACGTAGCAGAAGGTCGGGGCAGGCAGCAAGAATCGTAGTCAGGGGCAACGGCAGGAGGTCTGGAACACAGGCTAGGAACACACAAGGGAACGCTTTCACTAGGCACAAGGGCAACAAGATCCGGCGAGGGAGTGCAGGGGAAGTGAGGTATACATAGGGAGTGCACAGGTGAAGACACTAATTGGAACCACGGCGCCAATCAGTGGCGCAGTGGCCCTTTAAATCGCAGAGACCCGGCGCGCGCGCGCCCTAGGGAGCGGGGCCGCGCGCGCCGGGACAGGACCGAGGGAGAGCGAGTCAGGTACGGAAGCCGGGGTGCGCATCGCGAGCGGGCGCCACCCGCATCGCGAATCGCATCCCGGCTGGAGGCGGTATCGCAGCGCACCCGGTCAGTTGATCTGACCGGGGCGCTGCCGTAGCGAGGATGTTGCGAGCGCTCCGGGGAGGAGCGGCGACCCGGAGCGCTCGGCGTAACAAGAACACTTGGGACGACTGACATGGAAAAGGACTTAGGAGTCTTAGGTAACAGTAAACTTAGCTGTAGTGACCAGTGTCGGGCAGCTGCTGCCAAGGCTAATAAAATCATGGGGTACACAATAGGGGCATAGATGCCCACGACAAGGAAATAATTCTACCGCTGTACAAATCACTAGTCAGATCTCACATAGAATACTGTGTACAGTACTGGGCACCAGTGTACAAGAAAGATATAGTGGAGCTGGAGAGGGTTCAAATCCCACTAAGGACAACAATAAATAAATAAAGACTTATTATTATTATTATAATAACGTCAGCAGAGAGCACTATGCTCGTGATGTCATCAGAGAGCATTCCAAAAAGAAAATAATTTCCTCTGTAGTATTCAGCAGCTAATAAGTAGAGGAAGGATTACGATTTTTTAATAGAAGTAATTTACAAATCTGTTTAACTTTCCGGAGCCAGTTGATTTAAAAGAAAAAAAGGTTTTCACCGGAGTACCCCTTTAATGGTATAGAGAACTGTGTCTAGTGCATTAACTCTGTGATTTTTTGCCCATTGAAACCAGTAGGCCCATTGTGGTCTATGGGGAAAAGCTGCTGAGTTGCCCATAGCAACCAATCAGATCGCTTCTTTCATTTTTGAAAAAGCCTCTGAAAAATGAAGGAAGTTATCTGATTGGTTGCTATGGGCAACTCAGAAACTTTTCCAGGAAAATCTGCTGAGTTGCCCATAGCAACCAATCAGATCGCTTCTTTCATTTTGCAGAGGCATTGTGAAAAATGAAAGAAGCAATCTGATTGGTTGCTATGGGCAACTGCACAACTCTTCCTCTACACTGGTCTTGATGAATCTCCCCCATAGAGGGAGATTTATCAAAACCTGTCCAGAGGAAAAGTTTCTGAGTTGTCCATAGCAACCAATCAGATCGCTTCTTTCATTTTTGAAAAAGCCTCTGAAAAATGAAGGAAGCAATTTGATTGGTTGCTATGGGCAACTCAGCAGATTTTCCAGGAAAGGAAAGTTTAACCACAACACTGTAACACTCTGTCCACCCTGGGACTTGAACCAGTGACGGTCTCCCATCCCACTGTACTGCCGAGACAGTCCTGCTTATCTTACATGCAGTGAGATCCCCATAGACAACAATGGGCCTATTGGTTTTAATGGGCAAAAAAATCACAGAGTCACAGTTCTCTATACCATTAATGAAGGGAGGGCTCAATATTCGCAAATTTGCGCATATGCGCACAAATTTTCACATAAGCACAAAAAAAAGCTAATATTCGTAATTATGAATATATAGTGCTATATTTGCTAAATTCGAATTGCGAATATTCGTGAACAACACTAGTCGCTGCAAATACAGTGAAGGAGCTTAAACATGCATGGGATAGGCATAAGGCTATCCTTCATATAAGATAGGGCCAGGGACTTTTATTGGGATTCAGATTATTGGGCAGACTAGATGGGCCAATTGGTTCTTATCTGCCGACACATTCTATGTTTCTATACTGTATGGATATCAGAAAAATGGTTCCAAGCTCTTATTTCTTTATTAAATTCACTACTTTGGGGTAGGAAAGCACGAGAATGAAATATGTTTCTTTAACGTTAGCTGAGCACGATGGGGGTTGGGCACTTTTTTTTTAGGTACTTTTTAGCACTAAAATTGCAGACTATTATGGGAAGGAGGGAAAATGTAGTCCTATTTTTTTTCTCTAAGGATATGTTCAAACTACGGAATTCCGCAAGCCAAATTCCACGGGCGGAATTCCGCAAGCCGAATTCCGCGATGTGAAATTAACATTAGTGTGAATGGGTTTCCGCGAGACCCGTTCACACTGCGGAATTTCAGCGCCGCTGAAATTGTTCCGCGCAAAGAAAGAACATGTTCATTCTTTGCAAGGAAGTCCGCGAGCACTGCATAGCTGTCAATGGTGACGGCTCAGTGCCGCCCGGTCCTACCGCCACCGCCGGCTGCCAGTCTGAATCTAGCGAGCGGAGATTCCGTTCACACACTGTAGTGTGAACATACCCTAATGGGTCGTTATAAGGATATTTTTGAGATTTTGGAAGCTGGGATACTCACTACACCCCTGCATATCTATATAATAAAGTATGGGAGGAACTTAAAAAAAATTTAAATCACATGGAGTTTTGACTTTACTTCATTATGGTCGAATAAAGCACTTAAAGAATTCCTTAAAATTAAAGATTCACTCTTTTGGCTGAAAAGGGGCTTATTTATGTAAATCAATTATACGCTTTAGGTCAAATAAAGTCGTTTGAAGAGATAGCCCATAAGTATGGGGTGGCAGACAATCAGAAACATTGTTTTTTTTACAAATAAGTAACACAGATCATAAACCAATAAAAGGAGAGATTGGAGATTTCAGGGATTCTATATATAAGAAAAGTTTAATTAGACTATTTCCTTATGCGAAGTTGCTGTCTGGGCATGCTGGGAGTTGTGGTTCTGCAGCGGTTGGGGGTTCACAGCTTGAAGACCACTGCTATAGAGGGTGCAAATGTATCTGAGCCCTGGAACTCAAATAATGTGAAATATGAGATGATCAAAATGGAGCCCCTGCACTAATTACTCGGGTTCTCGGGTCTGTAAGGTCCATAGTAAAAACATCAGGTTCTGTCCATAGCAGATACTAAATCATGGCAGCTCCAATAAACAAGCAGTCATTCTGACATGTCACATGTGATGTCATAGACAGCTGGAGTCCTGACATTCCACTGACAGCCGCCCGAGCTTTCAGTCTGTAGATTGTTCCAGTGAGATTAGCGAGATTAGCGTCTTCTTCTTCTACTTGTCTGAAATGGAGCTAAAAGGTTTGGTGAGCTGGTGATATTACCTATACAAAAAAATACAAAAAACATTTAAAAAAAATATTGGTGTGTGAAGTGTAATACCTAGGTAGAAAAACAGAATCAAATTCATCATTATAACCCCCCTCTGCATTACCCTGTTTATTATTTTTCAAGCAAGCACTTTGTTCTTATTCGTCCACTCTCTGGCGTGCTCCTTGTATAAGGGGTTTGGGATACACTTTTTGTTTAAAACGATCCTCCAGGTTATCTAGTTGTTGCTGGCATTTTTGTGTGGAAGAACAATTCCTTCGGATTCTTTTCATTTGACCGAATGGAATGTTCTTCTTCTATTATTTAAAATGGCAACTGTTAAAGTCGAGGTATCTGTTTGCATCCACCTCCTTAACCTCTTCAGGACGCAGGGAGTATCCATACGCCCGTGGGAATTCCGGTCCCCACCGCTAGCCGGTTGGGGACTGGAGCCGGATGCCTGCTGATATCGTTCAGCAGGCATCCCGGCATATCGCCCAGGGGGGTCATTATGCCCCCCACTGTCGGCGATGGCCGCAGATCGCTGGACAATTCAGTCCAGCGATCTGTGGCGATTCCGGGTCAATCGGGTCTCCAGTGACCTGGTGACCCCGATTTATTGCCTGATCGGGACCGTCTCTGACGGCCCGAACAGCCATAGCCTGCAGGGGTGAGGTGGCACTGGTGCCACCTCACGATCGCCCTGATTCGTCGGCCGGTTTACCGGCCGACCAATCAGGGCACCTGCTGCGGGTGTCACTCCAGCAACCCGCTCCGCCCCTCTTCCGGAGGACGTGAGCGGGTGCGGGAAGAAGACCCCGGGTGCTGGGGACCCCGATCCTCGGCGTCCCTGTTGGGATCGGGGCCCCAGGAGCGGTGGTGGCGGTGAGGGACTGACCTGCAGCGGAGCAGCAGCAGGAGGTGAGTGACAGCCTCCTGCTGTTGCTTAGCAACAGCTCCCGGCATGCAAAAAGGGCATGCTGGGAGCTGTAGTTATGCAACAGCAGGAGGCAGACCACCACAACTCCCAGCATTCCCTTATGGGCATGCTGGGACTTATGGTTTTGCAACAGCTTTAGGCACATTTTTTCTATGGAAAAGTGTACCTTCAGCTGTTGTATAACTACATCTCCCAGCTTGCACAAACAGCTAAAGTGCATGCTGGGAGTTGTAGTGGTGCATCTGCTGGTTGCATAACTACAACTCCCAGCATGCCCATTGGCTGTCGGTGACTGTAGTTGTAGTTGTAGTTTTGCAACAGCTGAAGGCACACTGGTTGTGAAACTTTTTTTTACCTAACTCAGTGTTTCACGACCGGTGTCCCTCCAGCTGTTGCTAACTACAACTCCCAGCATGCACCGTATATGCTGGGAGTTCTAGTTTTGCGACAGCTGGAGGCACACTGGTTGTGAAACACTGAGTAAGGTCACAAACTCAGTGATACATAACCAGTGTGCCTACAGCTGTTGCAAAACTAAAACTCTCAGCATGTACAGTCTGTCAGCGCATGCTGGGAGTTGTAGTTTTGCAACAGCTGGATGTCCCCCCCCCCCCCCCCCAATGAGGGTACACTCACATGGGCGGAGGTTTACAGTAAGTATCCGGCTGCAAGTTTGAGCTGCGGCAAATTTTCTGCCGCAGCTCAAACTGCCAGCGAGAAACTACTGTGAAACCCCACCCGTGCGACTGTACCCTAAAAACACTACACTACCACAAAATAAAATAAAAAGTAAAAAACACTACACTAACAAAAAATAAAATAAAAAGTAAAAAACACTACGTATACACATACCCCTACACAGCCCCCCTCCCCAATAAAAATGAAAAACGTCTGGTACGCCACTGTTTCCAAAACGGAGCCTCCAGCTGTTGCAAAACAACTACTCCCAGTATTGCCGGACAGCCGTTGACTGTCAAAGCATGCTGGGAGTTTTACAACAGCTGGAGGCACCCTGTTTGGGAATCACTGGCGTAGAATTCCCCTATGTCCACCCCTATGCAAGTCCCTAATCTAGGCCTCAAATGCGCATGGCGCTCTCACTTTGGAGCCCTGTCGTATTTCAAGGCAACAGTTTAGGGTCACATATGGGGTATCGCCGTACTCGGGAGAAATTGTGTTACAAATTTTGGGGGGTATTTTCTGCTTTTACCCTTTTGAAAAATGTAACATTTTTGGGAAAACAAGCATTTTAGGTAAAAAAAATAATTTTTTTTACATATGCAAAAGTCGTGAAACACCTGTGGGGTATAAAGGTTTACTTAACCCCTTGTTACGTTCACCGAGGGGTCTAGTTTCCAAAATGGTATGTCATGTGTTTTTTTTTTTTTTTTGCTGTCCTGGCACCATAGGGGCTTCCTAAATGCGACATGACTCCTTCTCTTCTGAGCATTGTAGTTCGCCCGTAGTGCACTTCAGGCCAAGTTATGGGGTACCTCCATACTCAGAAGAGATGGCGTTACAAATTTTGGGGGGTATTTTCTGCTTTTAACCCTTGCAAAAATGTGAAATTTGGTGGGAAACACATTTTTGTGAATTTTTTATTTTTTTTTTATATATGGAAAAGTCGTGAAACACCTGTGGGGTATTAAGGCTCACTTTATTCCTTGTTACATTCCTCAAGGGGTCTAGTTTCCAAAATGATATGCCATGTGTTTTTTTTTTTTTTGCTGTTCTGGCACCCTTGTCGCTCCTTCGCTTCTGAGCCCTCTACTGCGCCCGCCGAACACTTTACATAGACATATGAGGTATGTCCTTACTCGAGAGAAATTGGGCTACAAATATAAGTATAAATTTTCTCCTTTTACCCCTTGTAAAAATTCAAAAATTGGGTTTACAAGAACATGCGAGTGTAAAAAATGAAGATTGTGAATTATCTCCTTCACTTTGCTGCTATTCCTGTGAAACACCTAAAGGGTTAAAACGCTGACTGAATGTCATTTTGAATACTTTGGGGGGGGGGGGGGGTAGTTTTTATAATGGTGTAATTTGTGGGGTATTTCTAATATGAAGACCCTTCAAATCCACTTCAAACCTGAACTGGGCCCTGAAAAAAAGCGAGTTTCAAAATTTTGTGAAAAATTTGAAAATTGCTGCTGAACTTTGAAGCTCTCTGGTGTCTTCCAAAAATAAAAACACGTCAATTTTATGATGCAAACATAAAGTAGACATATTGGAAATGTGAATAAAAAAATTAAATATTTGGAATATCCATTTTCCTTACAAGCAGAGAGCTTCAAAGTTAGAAAAATGCTAAATTTTCCAATTTTTCATAAAATTTGGGGATTTTTCGCCAAGAAAGGATGCAAGTTACCACCAAATTTTACCACTATGTTAAAGTAGAATATGTCACGAAAAAACAATCTCAGAATCAGAATGATAACTAAAAGCATCAGAGTTATTAATGTTTAAAGTGACAGTGGTCAGAATTGCAAAAAATGTCCGAGTCCTTAAGGTGAAAAAGGGCTAAGTCCTTAAGGGGTTAAAATAGGTGGCAGTATGCAAACAGTCATCCTGAATATAGATATTTAAATCCAGGAACTGAAATTTTATGGGGGACTGATGCAGCGCTGCCTTTGGCAATCTCTGGCTCTGCCATAGCGCTTTTTTTGAGGGGGCGTGTCGGCTGCCCCTTTGTCTGGTGGTCAATACTAGTGTTGCTCGCAAATATTCGCAATGCGAATATTATTCGCGAATATTGCATATTCGCGAATTCGCGAATATTCGCCAATATAGCACTATATATCCGAAATTACGAATATTGTTTTTTTTTTTTTTTTTTCACAGTACACATCACAGTGATCATCCCTCTCTGCTTCCAGCTTGTGTGGTATAAAGAAGGCTCTAATACTACTGTGTGAGACTGGTGTACGAATTTTCACATATGGGAAAATTTGCATATGCGAATTTTCGTTTATGCAAATTTTTAGCATATGGTAATTTCCACACATGCAAATTTTCGTTTATGCTAATTTTCGCACTGCCCATCTCCTGCCCAATACCATCCCTACAGTGATCACGGTGGGGGCAGCATCATGTCTGGGAGGAAACCAGGTACTGCCCATCACCTGCCCAATACCATCCTTACAGTGATCATGGTGGGGGCAGCATCATGTCTGGAGGAAACCAGGTACTGCCCATCACCTGCCTAATACCATCCCTACAGTGATCATGGTGGGGGCAGCATCATGTCTGGAGGAAACCAGGTACTGCCCATCACCTGCCCAATACCATCCCTACAGTGATCATGGTGGGGGAAGCATCATGTCTGGGGGAAACCAGGTACTGCCCATCACCTGCCCAATACCATCCCTACAGTGATCATGGTGGGGGCAGCATCATGTCTGGAGGAAACCAGGCACTGCCCATCACCTGCCCAATACCATCCCTACAGTGATCATGGTGGGGGCAGCATCATGTCTGGGGGAAACCAGGTACTGCCCATCACCTGCCCAATACCATCCCTACAGTGATCATGGTGGGGGCAGCATCATGTCTGGAGGAAACCAGGTACTGCCCATCACCTGCCCAATACCATCCCTACAGTGATCATGGTGGGGGCAGCATCATGTCTGGGGGAAACCAGGTGCTGCCTATCACCTCAGAAAAAGGTCAGGTGAAAAAGTCCGGCTCCCATATGAGTAAAAAATATAAATTTTATTGATCCATAGTAAAATCCAAAAACACAAAAATGGATTAAAAGTACATATGCACAGAAGGAAACACCTTGGAGGTGTTTCCTTCTGTGCATATGTACTTTTAATCCATTTTTGTGTTTTTGGATTTTACTATGGATCAATAAAATTTATATTTTTTACTCATATGGGAGCTGGACTTTTTCACCTTACCTTTTTCTGATGAGTCCACCTGGAGATACGGCTTCAGTGTTAGTCCGGAGCTTCCAACCTGAGATGTACTAAGGGGAACGATATCTGTCTATGTGGATTTATGGGTGAGCTGATATATCTATCTTCTTTTGAGTTAACTGCCTATCACCTACCTAATACCATCCCTATGTGGTGTCCCGATACCGCATCCTATGCGGTCCCTTTATGTGTATGGGTCCCCATAGCCAGAGTCCCTAGGACGTAGGGGTCCATGTTTTATAGTCTACCCCTTGTCACCTATATTCCATCTAGTAAACCAGTAACTTATGCAAGGTTTATGTAAATATAGTTATATAAATGTAAATGAATAGTTAATTACCTGCGCGTAGCGTACCAGGACCTGCGGGTCACGTGACTAGGTGAACTCTATGGTATTTCTGCTTGAGGACCTGTGGAGGTCCCTATGACGTATGCAATCCCATCATTCTGTGTACGAGTGAATGACAGGTATTCGGACCAATCAGATTCTCCCCGCCCCTGCCCATATAAGGGAGCGGCGGACATTATTCTCTCTCTTGTTCCTGCGCAGCCAAGCAGTAAGCATCTCTCTTGTTCCGAGAAGGACCTGCGCAGCTATTCTCGCAGTGAGTTAGGCCTGAGCCTTGCCGCGACGGCTGATCAATGCTAAATCGAGAGTGTATGAATCCCCAGACACTCTGCAGCATCACCGGACCTAATCTAACCCCTAAATCCGGACGGATCTGCAGTATCTATCCTAAATTCATAGGCTTTCTAAATACCTCAAGGTTCGCAACAACTGTCAGTCACTGAGCAATATAAGGACTGTTATTTTAGACTGTTACTGTGCCTTGGATGTAGCGTAAGCACTTAAGTAAAGTTGTTCAAGTTCAAGTTAAATCTCCTTGTGGACCTTCAGTCATTTTATGCACCTATCATTACTGGGAAGGGCGGCGATAGGCCGGAGAATTACCTCAGCATACCAGCCCTCAGCCTGGCGTCACGAACTATAGGGTTAACATTAACCCCTCATATACCGATACAACATCCCCACTACTATACACCCCCCAAGGGCTACCACAAAGCCTTTTTGGCATTGCACGAACAGGATACAGGTGTGTGCCTACTACAGTCGCCATTAGTGAAAGTGTACTCCCCCCAGAAAAAGAACATTTATGTGCTGTAAACCGTGTTGCTGTGTACAGGAACGGTGCTTGTGGTGCACCATACAAGGGGGCCAAGAGAAAAGTAAGGGGGGAGGTGAAAATTCTGTTACAACTAAGATGTGTAAACTGCGCAATGAGTTCATGCTGCGATCCGTTGGTCCGGTCGGCACAGGCGGAGCCGAACTGCTGCCGGAAAAGCGCGCGAAGAAAGCCCGCGCTGCGCCACACCCCGCCCCTGGGCGTGGCCACCAAGTTGCTGTGTCGCAGCCAAAAGGGAACTCAGAGATGCAGGAGTCGTTTATGGAGGGAACGGAAGTCGGGGCTGCACCGACAGTGTCCTTCCTGCCCAGCGCCATTTTGAAGAAGCCCACTATAAAAGACACCACGCAGAGCAACCTCTTCAGTCTGCAGAGAGAGCCGGAGAGTACAGACATGGCGGGGAGCAGATTTCCACGTGGTCAAGTTGGTAAAATGGAGCCGGAGACACGGAAAGTTGTTGCAGTCGCAGCCCAACTTTTTCAAGAGCTTGCTGACCGTCTGCAGCGGTTGTCATTAGACGAAGAGGGGGCCTGCAATCTTCCCCCACTGCCTGATGATGATGACGATTGGCCAGAGACACCTCCAGCGGAGAGCGCAGGGACACCTGGAGGTGCATCGCCAGTGAGATTGTCCCCTCACCACAGAACCTGGGGCTCGTGGGCCGAGATCCCGTCGGAGGAGTTTGCTGTGAGTACCCTGCCAGAGGCGGCCTATTCTTCCTCCTGCAGCCCTGAGGTCATTCCTCGATCAAGCTTGCCAAGTGCATGACCGTGCTCACCAAAATTGCCGCAATGGGTGTTCGGAGATGAGCCGGAGCTGATCGAGTACATGCACAGAGTACTTCAACCTTTACCTGGGAAGACACTACCACCAATCCCAACTGCAGAAAGGGAAAGGGCCCGTCAAGAAGCTGAGCTGGCCAAATTGATGGAAAAGCTAAAGTCCCGATACAAAGAACTCTATGCTCCCAAGCACGTACATTTGCCTTATGAAGAAAGAGTGTGGTATCAAGAAAATACCAAAGAAATGGAGGCATTGTACATCCGTAAATGGGATCACCCCTGAGAAGGGGAGGAGCCATTAGAAAGAAGAAGAGCAACTGTGGCCAAGTTCGACAAGGTCAGAGGTTATGGGACACTCCTTGACTGCCACACTGGGCAGACCATCCTCGTAAACCGGCGAGCAGTGCAAAGGCCATATCTCCATAAGAAATTCTACACCTTGAAGGTGGGTGAAATTGTGGAGTAAACCCCCGTCCAGAGCCTTCGTGGAGAATGGGCTGCAGCGGTCACCAGACCAACAGCCCCAACGCAGCTTCCTTTCAAATATTTCCCGTCAACAGATTGGGAGTCCGATCCCTTCAACTTGAGGCCGACAAGGTCTGCTCCTAAAGCCTCCACCAGCGTACCCAAGGAGGAGGAGCTTAAAGAGTCAAGTCCACCATCTTCTATGTACAGAAAAGAGTCAAGTTCTTCATTTTCTACAGATCGTGGAGAGTCAAGTCCTGCTCAAGTTCAAGAAAGCTAGCCCAAATTGCGGGCACCAAAGACCGTACCTAGGCCCTCTCGGAGCAATGAGAGTTTGCCTCCTGCACAGGTACCAACATATGTACCAAGGCCCTCTTCTGGCATGGAGAGTTTGCAAAAGGGTCATGGGTTGCTCCTAATTTGGAGATGGTGCTCAAGCCCTATTGCCCCACTGCGATCCCGGCTAGTAAGCCTATAACCCCTTCTCAAGCTGCCTTCCACCACTCCATCCTCACCAATGTGGTGTGGCAAAGCTATGTCACTTCTGATCCTGCCCCTGATGTTGGCAGATATAGGGGAACAAAGAGAGGCACTACAAGAGTAATGAAGAACAGCTTCTAAAGAGACTCTAAAGTAATGTCATATTGTTTTTCTGTCTAACCATTTTGTCTTACAGCAACCAAGTTCAAGAATTGTGCCTAGCAGGACTGTGCTAAGTTGTTTCAGTTCAAAGTTCAGCAACGTAACCATTAAGCTTGTGCCTGACTATTAAGTCAAGAGACTCATAGCCTGTAGGAGATTCATTAAGGACTGTACCCGGCTGAGTTGTGGTTAAGGCCGTGTTTACCTTTCCTTTCCTATGAACTCCTAGTGTAGGTGGACTGCTGATCTTTACACGTCACTTTGTATATTTTCCTTTAATTGGACTCTTAGTGTAGGTGGACTGCTGATCCTAACACGTCTGCTTTATGTATATACCAGCAGCTTCATAAGAACTCTTATGCTAAATGTTGCACTTATCGGGTGAATGCACCTGAAACATGTTGGAGTGTTGATAAATGTATAGTAAATATGTATATGGCTCTGGACACAGAAAATATTGACGTACTGCACGTGTACACTGAGCACTAAAAATATATATAATTCTTGTATATACAAATGTATAAAATGCTAAAGGTGTTTAGGAGGTAACTCAACAGGGGACACCTCGGCTCCTCCGAGAGTAATATTATTGCTGTCGCCCATTGCTAGCACCTGTTTCAATAAAAACAGTAGGGAGGATTCCCCTTAAAATAGTACTTGTACACATAGTACCCTAGATTACTAACTTAAATGTACTACCTCAAAATTTTCTAGTACATACACCAAAATAAATATCTCACTTAAGAAAACACGTAAGGAATTGTAGCATATTGATACCCAGTTCCTGCCAACGTTAGGTACACTTCTTCTTCTCTTTCATTGCGTGTGTGAGATGCTCTACCTGGCCAGTAGGTGCTCCTACTAATATAGAATTAAACACGTAATTCTAAGAATAACCTAGATAGGTTGTTTTGAAAGTGCTCTAGGGATAAGTAGCGTGTAGCCGATAGACCCTAGAAGCCACCCTTACTGTGACCTAGTTTCCGGCTAGCCAGTATACCATCATGGTGGGGGGCAGCATCATGTCTGGAGGAAACCAGGTACTGCCCATCACCTGCCCAATACCATCCCTACAGTGATCATGGTGGGGGCAGCATCATGTCTGGGGGAAACCAGGCGCTGCCCATCACCTGCCCAATACCATCCCTACAGTGATCATGGTGGGGGCAGCATCATGTCTGGGGGAAACCAGGCACTGCCCATCACCTGCCCAATTTCCATCCCTACAGTGATTATGGTGGGGGCAGAATCATGTCTGGGGGAAACCAGGTACTGCCCATCACCTGCCCAATACCATCGCTACAGTGATCATGGTGGGGGCAGAATCATGTCTGGGGGAAACCAGGCACTGCCCATCACCTGCCCAATACCATCCCTACAGTGATCATGGTGGGGGCAGCATCATGTCTGGGGGAAACCAGGCACTGCCCATCACCTGCCCAATACCATCCCTACAGTGATCATGGTGGGGGCAGCATCATGTCTGGGGGAAACCAGGTACTGCCCATCACCTGCCCAATACCATCCCTACAGTGATCATGGTGGAGGCAGCATCATGTCTGGAGGAAACCAGGCACTGCCCATCACCTGCCCAATACCATCCCTACAGTAATCATGGTGGGGGCAGCATCATGTCTGGAGGAAACCAGGCACTGCCCATCACCTGCCCAATACCATCCCTACAGTGATCATGGTGGGGGCAGCATCATGTCTGGGGGAAACCAGGCACTGCCCATCACCTGCCCAATACCATCCCTACAGTGATCATGGTGGGGGCAGCATCATGTCTGGAGGAAACCAGGCACTGCCCATCACCTGCCCAATACCATCCCTACAGTGATCATGGTGGGGGCAGCATCATGTCTGGGGGAAACCAGGCACTGCCCATCACCTGCCCAATACCATCCCTACAGTGATCATGGTGGGGGCAGCATCATGTCTGGGGGAAACCAGGCACTGCCTATTACATCCCCAAGAAGACTTAAGACTGTAATCACTGCCAAAGGGGCTTCATCTAGTTCCAAATAAAGGGTATGAATACTTTTTTTATCACTGTTTTCCTTTCATTTCAGCACAAGGAGCAACAGAGCAAAATGTGAAAAAGGTGAAAAGGTCATAAAACTTTCAGAATATGTTGTATATATCCTGTATTATAAATCCATTAGTGACTTATTCTGAATCCCCAGGAAATCCATTAACAAGAAAACTGCGGCAGTCTCTTTTACTTGCATGAATCTGATCTACACAGTTGTGCTTAAAAGTTTTCATACCCCTGGAGAATTGGTAATATAGGAACTATTTTAAAAAAAACAAGAGTGATCGGCAAAACACAATTTTTTTAAATTTAATATTCAACTGTAGAATATAACATTGGCACAATCACAAAACAAACAAAGAAATGACCCCTGTTCAAAAGTCTACACGCCCTTAGTTCTTTACTCTGTATTGTCCTCTTTTGTATCTAGGTTAGGTGACTGGGATGGCTGCTCCAAAACATTTGTGACCAACACCATGCTTCACACCCTCCAAACATCAGTGACCACCACCATGCTTCACACCTCCCAAACATCAGTGACCTCCACCATGCTTCACACCCCCCAGAACATCAGTGACCCCACCATGCTTCACACACCCCAAACATCAGTGACCCCACCATGCTTCACACCCCCCAGAATATCAGTGACCACCACCATGCTTCACCCCCCCAAAACATCAGTGACCCCACCATGCTTCACACCCCCCAGAACATCAGTGACCACCACCATGCTTCACACCCCCAGAACATCAGTGACCACCACCATGCTTCACACCCCCCAAAACATCAGTGACCACCACCATGCTTCATACCCCAAACATCAGTGACCTCCACCATGCTTCACATCCCCCAAAACATCAGTGACCTCCACCATGCTTCACATCCCCCAAAACATCAGTGACCTCCACCATGCTTCACATCCCCCAAAACATCAGTGACCTCCACCATGCTTCATACCCCAAACATCAGTGATGTGGAAAAGAGAAAAAAAGAGACAGGGAGAGGATAGCGCCTCGCGTAATTCAGTGGGATAATCCCAGTCCACAACCCCAATGCTAGTGGTACTCACCTGGGGTATGGCTTGATATGTGCATCTCACCCCTCCGTGTGGGGTTAGATGGTCTCTGGCTGCAGCCTGCAGGATCCAGCCGGGTACTCGATAAGAGGTCGGCAGTAGACTTGAGAATAGTGCAAAAGGATTGCAAAAAAATTGGTCTGCGGTGGCGCTGCCTTGTTGAGATCAGAATGAAGGTTCAGTCTTATAGTTAAATGCTCATTTATTGTAACATAAACTGTTCAAGAAACCCTTTGGCTTCCGAAAAGTGGTTGTCTGGGAAATACAACGGGAAAAAAAATGGGTACTCACCTACCCCGTTACCATGCCAATGCTTTTCTGATGTAATGGAGCAGAGAGTGGAAAATCCCATTTTGGCCTCTCTCTTGGAAGGCAGAACAAAATTCAACATTTTGGTTTTCTACCGAGGGTCTAAGGCTGGGTTCACACCACATTTTTGCAATACAGTTCCCATATCAGGTTTT
This sequence comes from Hyla sarda, assembly GCF_029499605.1. Classification (NCBI taxonomy): domain Eukaryota; kingdom Metazoa; phylum Chordata; class Amphibia; order Anura; family Hylidae; genus Hyla; species Hyla sarda. The sequence goes on along the minus strand of NC_079200.1, from coordinate 6,858,806 downwards.
GCTCAAAACCTGACTAAACTGTATCAAAACGTGTGTATAAATTTTAATCCGTATACGGTTTGAAAAATGATGTCTGGTTGCATCCGTTTTTTAAGAAAAAACACATATACGTTTTTAACTTTTCACTCCATTTATGAATAAAGTTCCACTTGTTTGATTGAAATTTCAAGAAAAAAACTGTATGGTGAAAACTGGATGGAACCGTACGCACATACAGTTCTGTACAGTTCCCATTGACTCCCAAAAAAAACCCCATATACGTTTCAATACGGTTTTTCCCCCGGACCAAAAACAGTGGTAGGCTACGGTTTTGGGTACGGGGGAAAAAACTGACATAACTGTACAGGATGCAAAATGGACACAACCTGATGCATCGTTTGGCATACGGTTTTCAATGGAGAGTCAATGCATACGGTTTTCAATACGGTTCCGTACGGTTTTCACATTGAAAATGTATACGGGAACTGTATTGCAAAGACGTGGTGTGAATGCAGTCTAAGAGAGTCAAGTACTTATCTCTTTTCCTCATGCTCACAACATGGCTGTCAGTGCGCACGTAATGAAGCATGCAGCTCGTCATCCTTGCCAGCCTTCGGAGGGCCAGGTTGGTTCAGTCTGCGTCCCATACTGTCATGGTTGGTCATCATCATGGACGTCGTCGCCATCACTGTCATGGTGTTGTGTGGTGATGTTGTTGTCTCTTTCTTCATCTCTTTCTGTGATAACTCGACTGATTCCATTTCCAAATCCTTCTTAGGTCCCACATCCTTGTCCAGCTCCAGCAGAAACTGCTGTGCCCTGTACCTGTATTGTAGGAGGAGTCCACTGACACCTGACTTAAAGGGGTTCTCCACCATGAGGTGATTTTAGTACGTACCTGACAGACAGTAATGGACATGCTTAGGAAGGATCTGCGCTTGTCTTGGGGCTAAATGGCTATGTTGTGAGATCACCATAACACTGTGGCTTGCTTTTTATGAACTGGTATTTCCTGTTTGGCTTTTTTTTTTTTTTTTTTTTTTTTTTTTTTTTACTACAAATCCCACAGTTCCATTTTCCTCCCTCCCACACATCAGCCACCCCACCCATTGAAACATAAATGAGCTGCATCCATTCAAAGGACCTTTGGTTTTCAATCAGGGTGCCTACAGCTGTTGCATTAGTTGCAGATTGATCAGCGATCGCTCCACCCATTGAAGCAGACAGGCTCCCTGTCATCAGCTGACTAGAGAGTCAGATCTCGGCCGCATTGCAACCTGGGAAAAACAGTCATTTTGTATGCTGGTAAAAAAACAGTTTTGGGGTAAAAATCACAGCAGAATTGTGAGAAAACCGTCGCACACAGGTACAGACGCTATATTATGGACTACACTAACTTTAAAGCCACTGTAGCATAGTCAAATAAAAAAAATTCATAGCATCAGACTCTTCCTCCCCATCTGAGATGACTAAAGCGGAGCCAACCAGTCTGCAATGGCCGTATCCTCCGACACAACATGGAGGAGATGGACAACTCTCTTCAGTGGCTACTGCTAATACTGAGCCTGGGTACATGGCTGCGGCTATTTGTACTAGGCCTGGGCACATGACTTTCCCTTCTTCTCAAAGGATAGGGGAAAATGTCTGATAGTGGGGTGGTCTGGACACTAAGACTCCCGCAATCTCTCGCGGCGCCCTCAACACGAAAGTTTAGAGCACCGTGTTTGTGACATCACGCCCCCTCCATTCATAGCCATCACGCCTCCTTCCATAGACATGAATGGAGAGGGCATGACCGCTGTGGTCGCCTGTCATCCGGATGTCTGATCGGGGGGGTCCAGCTGCTGTGACTCCCCATAATCTCCGGTGCGACACCCCTGTCATCCAGTGCATGAACCAACTCCGTTCCGTGCACTGGATGACAGGGGTGTTATACCGGAGATGGCGGGAAAGGCACAGCGGCTGGACCCCAGCGATCAGACATCTTATCCTCAATCCTTTGGATAGGAGATAAGATGTTTAGGGGCGGAGTACCTCTTTAACGTCTCGCTATAAGCCCTGGCTCACCGCCATGCTCCTTCTCTCCTGCTGGCATTAGAAGGGTTACACTGCCAGCTTTGACAAAGCGACAGATTCACCAATTATTTCTGTGCACGGGGATCAAAGTTATGAGATTCCAATGAATTATCTCTTATTCCCCCCCCCCCCTCCTTGTTTCTCCCTACGTTGCAGCTTCAGGACACATATAAATTGTACCTATTCAAACGCCTTCTATATATATATATATATATATATATATATATGTTTTTGATTTATCTTCTATAGGGCAGGACTCCAGTAACGTTTGGCTGCTGCCCAAGATTTCGCCTCAGACGGCTTTGGACGTGTCCCTTGGGATTGGCAGTTCTTCAAAGATGTTTATTTTTCTTTATTTACCATTAGAATTGGAGGAAGGGAACGTGCCGCCCGCAATGTTATATTATTGCAGATTCGTCATTAAATGGATTTCAGATAATCTCAGTAAAGTTCAGGTAAAAAGCGTCAACAATATAGGACTTCAGAGGTAATGTTGTGGGCCGACGCGCTCGTCTTATTGTGGAGTCTGGGAGATGCCAGTGTGTCTGTGACTAGCTGGGCAGGCTAGGTTCTTTGTTGACAAACTAAAGGGGTCACCTGGGTTTTAAAATGGATTAACTATCCTCAGGGCGGGTCCTCAATATTAGATCGGTGGGGATTTTATTTGGACCATCATTACAATCCAGTACAAAGCATTTCTTACCTATATTGTGTATACACGGTGTAACTCCAGGACCCCGACGTGCATTTCGTGCCCTTCCTCAGGGGTCTGCTACCCAAGTGCTGACTTGCCCTTCCATTTTTATCCGAAGGCTAGGTTCACACTACAGAATTTCCAACCAAAATTCTGCTTTGGAATTTTGATTGGAAATTCTAGTGCAACAGAATCCCATTACTGGCAATGGGATTCCGCTGCACAGGTTATACCAGGGAGTTTCAGTGGCAGACGTCAAAAGAAGGAACTTGTTCATTGTGGCAACATTGGCGTCTTTGGGAAATTTGAAGTCTGAGTGGTCCTAGCTCCCACTGATTTCATCGAGGCTGGCTACATTTGGAAGCTCCGGACAGAATTTTTCCTGAACCTAGCCTAAGAGGTAAGGAATATTTCCGGTAAAGTGATCCCACTTCGCCGCGCACATGTGGGATACACTGTTGCTCGGATCTTAAGATGCTGTGCATGCGCACCACTAGAACACTTCAGGACTGGAGACGTGATGTCATGCCACGCCCACTTCATTATGTCCATTCATGCCCCCTCCAAAATGAGCTTTTGCCTAGGGTGGCAAAAATCCTTGCACCAGCCCTAGCTGCGGCTCAGTGTTCCAAAGCGGCACCGCGCCTTTAAAACAGTGAGCCTGCTGCCGGTCCTGACGGGGGACGTCGCGCAAGTGACGTTCCTCCGCAGACCCACGCAGGAGGACTTCAGCGACGTCACACGTCAGTCCCGGCTGCCGCAGGAAAGAAGAAACCATGGACGGCCAGGTGAATGTGTCTGTAAGTGTATCTGTCTGTAGTGTGTGTCGGTCGGTCAGGTGGGGTGTGTGTGTATATCTGTCTGTAGTGGGGGGTGCAAAAAATTGCTAGGGTCCAATCAAAATTAAAGACGGCCCTGCATACTATGCTATACAAAGTGCCTGTTCCAAATCCTATTTTACCATATATAAGGAACAGAAAATTTGCATATTAAAATTCACCACAACACACACAACAAATATAACAATTCATAAAAGTGCAAACACAATGCCTCATATAGTTGTGCAATTCATGGATAATAAAGTGTAAAGTGAGATGAGTTGCAGCTGAGAAGGAATCATTCTGACGGTCCAGGCCAGATGAAGAAAAAAAGAGAGTGAACAACTCTGATAAAATAACACGTCACCTGTGAGTCACCGGTTGTGACTGTAATTACTTATACTGCACTGTAATCACGTATACGGTCTTCGGAAGTAGCTGGATGACCTAAACTCTGAGATGCCATGGTTCCTATAACTGCATTAGTTATAGCTAGGGATGTAAGAAAAAATCGATTCCCGCGATTATCGCGATTTTTCACTTGCCGATACTGAATCGATTCAAAATATTTTTGAATCGATTCTTTTAGTGATGTGGAATTTGTATCTCCTGATGCACAGAAAGCATGTCCCGGGCATCAGGAGATACAAGTTCCACATTTTGTCAGCCGGATCTGACACGGCGGCGGCGCTCTGGATGTATGGAGCGGGCTCCGACTCGTGCCCGCTCCATACTCTGCAGCCCCCGGCTGTTCTTAGTAGCCGGGGGCCGCCGCTAATATCCAGCATGCAGCGATCGCCGCGACTGGCTATTAACCCTTTAGATCGCCGCTGTCAAAGCTGACAGCAGCGTCTAAAGGGAGATGTGTATGCTCTCCGTGGCTCTGTCATTGATAGAGCCTGACTGGACCAGGCTCTATCAATGGATCGCAGATAAATGGAGTTCAATAGAATCTATTCATCTGTCTGAGGAATCTAATGATTCCTAAAAGACTAATAAAGTGTACAAAAAAAATTAAATAAAAAAAAGTTTTAATAAAAGTGTAAAAGACATTGTTTTTTTAGACAGAATCGGGATATATCGCGATGTATCGTCACCTAGACGGTATCACGATATATCGGGATACATCGAATCGCCACACTGGTATCGCGATTCGAATCGAATCGCCAAATTCTTGGCGATTCACACCCCTAGTTATAGCTGGTGGTGGACACTCAACAATTCACTCTTTGGTGGTATCTGAATATCAGGGTTACGTGCTGTCCCTAGGCCCTGCACTAAGGATAACAGAATGCATAAATTGAATTCTTTATTCCCATTTAGGAAATAACTGTTAGTAGGACACCAAGGAATTGTATCTTGTTTTTATGTTGCGATTGGCTCATTACTGTAACATTTTTGTAGATGTGGATACTTCAAGCCACACTTAAAGGGGTACTCCGCTGCCCCAACGTTTGGGACATTTTGTTCCAAGTGCTTTGAGCGGGCAGAAGGGGTCGTGACATCAAGGCCATGCCACCACTCCCCCTCCCATAGATTTGCATTAAGGGGGCATGGTGTGACATCACCAGGGGGCGGGGACGTACGCCAGGTGCTGCACAGAGGTCGCGGAGGACCCCACAATCAGACATCTTATCCCCTATCCAAAGGATAGGGGATTAGATGTCTAGGGGTGGAGTACCCCTTTAACTCAGAGGCTGGATTGGGGTGCAGTTTCTAAGAATAGCCCCAATCTTCATCCTCAACAGTTGCAGGGAGGTAAAAACCTTTCTGTTTGGATTTTCAGGTCCCTAAAATAGCCTGGGGCAGGGTTAGGAAGGGAACCAAAGGTCATTGAGCCAGAAATCATCCAGAAGCTCTGGTGATCCAGTAGAGGAAGACAGTCAAGGCCAGATCTGGGAGGAGGCATCACCGGAGCGGGGCGCAAGGTGTCCTTGCAGTAGTTTGTGGCCACCAGTATGGGGTCATCACTGGAACCAGGTGAGTAACAATGGGGTGAGATGAGTAATAAAAGGAAAGCAGCTGTGGTCATCAGTATGGGGTCATCACGGGAACCTTGGGAGATGAGTAACAATGGGGCGAGATGAGTAATAAAGGAAAGCAGCTGTGGTCATCAGTATGGGGTCATCACGGGAACCTGGGGAGATGAGTAACACTGGGGTGAGATGAGTAATAAAGGAAAGCAGCTGTGGTCACCAGTATGGGGTCATCACTGGAACTAAAGATGATGAGTAATAAAAGGAAAGTAGTTGTGGTCACCAGTATGGAGTCCTCACTGGAACCAGGTAAGATGAGTAACAATGGGGGGAGGGGGGGAGATTAATTATAAAGGGAAACACAGTGTCATTTGGGGGCATTTAGGTTGATATGGACTCCAGGCGCCACCCCACTGTGCTTGGCGAACATGTGGAAATGTATTGCAGATATGGTGTGCATGAGGAAGTGCTGGGAGTATACGGGAGTATACGGGGGGTGGCAGCGGAGTCTTCAGGTACAGGAGATGCTGGAGCAGATGGCAGGCGGTAAGGTGACAGATAAAAGTATACGACTGCTACATACTTTACTCCTTCATTGCCAGTAGCAACAGACTCCAAACAGCTGAAGAGGTGACTCTATGTGGTTTTCTGCTGAATGGGTTAATATTGACATTGCAGAGGAGGTGCCCAGTGAAGCAGTGCTGGATAGGCATTTATTGAAATCCTCGCAGCACTAAACAACCCGGAGGGACCGCAGGAGAAATCCAATTTATATCCATTTACTGACCTGGAATTCACAGCGTATCATGACAGGAGCAACTACTGGTGGCATATTCTCCCCTCCGCTGCCCCATCATGTGTCTGGTCCCCTGCCCATCACTGCCCATCACTGCCCATCACAGCCCATCACTGCCCATCACTGCCCATCACTTCCCATCACTGCCCATCACTGCCCATCACTGCTCATCACTGCCCATCACTGCCCATCACTGCTCATCACTGCCCATCACTGCCCATCACTGCCCATCACTGCCCATCACTGCTCATCACTGCCCATCACTGCCCATCACTGCTCATCACTGCCCATCACTGCCCATCACTGCCCATCACTGCCCATCACTGCTCATCACTGCCCATCACTGCTCATCACTGCCCATCACTGCCCATCACTGCCCATCACTGCCCATCACTGCTCATCACTGCCCATCACTGCTCATCACTGCCCATCACTGCCCATCACTGCCCATCACTGCCCATCACTGCTCATCACTGCCCATCACTGCCCATCACTGCTCATCACTGCCCATCACTGCCCATCACTGCCCATCACTGCTCATCACTGCCCATCACTGCTCATCACTGCCCATCACTGCCCATCACTGCCCATCACTGCCCATCACTGCTCATCACTGCTCATCACTGCTCATCACTGCTCATCACTGCTCATCACTGCCCATCACTGCTCATCACTTCCCATCACTGCTCATCACTGCCCATCACTGCTCATTAGGGGTGTGAATCGCTAAGAATTTGGCGATTCGATTCGAATCGCGATACCAGTGTGGCGATTCGATATATCCCGATATATCGCGATACCGTCTAGGTGACGATACATCGCGATATATCCCGATACATCGCCCACCTGGGAGCATTCATAGATCCCAATAGACGCCGCTGTCAGCTTTGACAGCGGCGATCTAGTAGTCCGGTGCTCACTTTTCTCATTTTATCCCGTCCGGGCTGCAAAATAAAAGAAAACGCACTTTATCTTACCTGCCAACGAGCCCGCGGAGCTCCGGTACAGGTGTTGGGTCCCCGGGCTGTATTCTTCTTACTTCCTGTTAGCCCGGCACATCACACGGAGCTTCAGCCTATCACCAGCAGAGGCGGGACATCGCTGCGGCCAGTGATAGGCTGAAGCTCCATGTGACGTGCCGGACTAACAGGAAGTAAGAAGAATACAGCCCGGGGACTGAACACCTGTACCGGAGCTCCGGGGGCTCGTTGGCAGGTAAGATAAAGTGCGTTTTCTTTTATTTTGCAGCCCGGACGGGATAACATGAGAAAAGTGTGCACCGGAGTACTCCATTAATAGCCAGCCGCGGCGATCGCCGCATGCTGGCTATTAGCGGCGGCCCCCGGCTACTGAAATCAGCTGGGGGTCGCATAGTACGGAGCGTGCACGAGTCGGAGCCCGCTCCATACACCCAGAGCAACGCCGTGTCAGATCCGGCCTGCCCGGCTCCACAAATGTGAAACTTTTATCTCCTGATGCCCAAGACATGACATGCTGTTCCGGGCGTCAGGAGATAAAAATTCCACATCCCTAAAAGAATCGATTCAAGAATATTTTGAATCGATTCAGTATCGGCAAATGAAAAAATCGCGATTATCGCGAGAATCGATTTTTTCTTAGATCCCTACTGCTCATCACTGCTCATCACTGCCCATCACTGCCCATCACTGCTCATCACTTTCCATCACTGCTCATCACTGCCCATCACTGCTCATCACTGCTCATCACTTCCCATCACTGCTCATCACTGCCCATCACTGCTCATCACTTCCCATCACTGCTCATCACTGCCCATCACTGCCCATCACTGCTCATTACTTCCCATCACTGCTCATCACTGCCCATCACTGCCCATCACTGCTCATCACTGCCCATCACTGCCCATCACTGCCCATAACTGCCCATCACTGCTCATCACTGCCCATCACTGCTCATCACTTTCCATCACTGCTCATCACTGTCCATCACTGCTCATCACTGCCCATCACTGCTCATCACTGCTCATCACTTCCCATCACTGCTCATCACTGCCCATCACTGCTCATCACTTTCCATCACTGCTCATCACTGCCCATCACTGCCCATCACTGCTCATCACTTCCCATCACTGCTCATCACTGCCCATCACTGCTCATCACTTCCCATCACTGCTCATCACTGCCCATCACTGCCCATCACTGCCCATCACTGCCCACCACTGCTCATCACTGCCCATCACTGCTCATCACTGCCCATCACTGCTCATCACTGCCCATCACTGCCCCATCACTGCCCCATCACTGCCCATCACTGCTCATCACTGCCCATCACTGCCCATCACTGCTCATCACTGCTCATCACTGCCCATCACTGCCCATCACTGCCCATCAATGCTCATCACTGCCCATCACTGCCCATCACTGCTCATCACTGCTCATCACTGCCCATCACTGCCCATCACTGCTCATCACTGCTCATCACTGCTCATCACTGCCCATCACAGCCCATCACTGCCCATCACTGCCCATCACTGCCCACCACTGCTCATCACTGCCCATCACTGCTCATCACTGCCCATCACTGCCCATCACTGCTCATCACTGCCCATCACTGCCCATCACTGCCCATCACTGCTCATCACTGCCCATCACTGCCCATCACTGCTCATCACTGCTCATCACTGCCCATCACTGCCCATCACTGCCCATCACTGCTCATCACTGCTCATCACTGCTCATCCCTGCTCATCACTGCCCATCACTGCCCATCACTGCTCATCACTGCTCATCACTGCTCATCACTGCCCATCACTGCTCATCACTGCTCATCACTGCTCATCACTGCTCATCACTGCTCATCACTGCCCATCACTGCTCATCACTGCCCATCACTGCTCATCACTGCTCATCACTGCTCATCACTGCCCATCACAGCCCATCACTGCCCATCACTGCCCATCACTGCCCACCACTGCTCATCACTGCCCATCACTGCTCATCACTGCCCATCACTGCCCATCACTGCTCATCACTGCCCATCACTGCCCATCACTGCCCATCACTGCTCATCACTGCCCATCACTGCCCATCACTGCTCATCACTGCTCATCACTGCCCATCACTGCCCATCACTGCCCATCACTGCTCATCACTGCTCATCACTGCTCATCCCTGCTCATCACTGCCCATCACTGCCCATCACTGCTCATCACTGCTCATCACTGCTCATCACTGCCCATCACTGCTCATCACTGCTCATCACTGCTCATCACTGCTCATCACTGCTCATCACTGCCCATCACTGCTCATCACTGCCCATCACTGCTCATCACTGCTCATCACTGCTCATCACTGCTCATCACTGCTCATCACTGCCCATCACTGCTCATCACTGCCCAATCACTGCCCATCACTGCCCATCACTGCCCATCACTGCTCATCACTACCCATAACTGCCCATCACTGCCCATCACTGCTCATCACTGCCCATCACTGCCCATGACTGCCCATGACTGCTCATCATTGCTCATCATTGCTCATCACTGCCCATCACTGCCCATCACTGCTCATCACTGCCCATCACTGCTCATCACTACCCATCACTGCCCATCACTGCTCATCACTTCCCATCACTGCTCATCACTGCCCATCACTGCTCATCACTGCCCATCACTGCCCATTACTGCTCATCACTGCCCATCACTGCTCATCACTGCTCATCACTGCCCATCACTGCTCATCACTGCTCATCACTGCTCATCACTGCCCATCACTGCCCATCACTGCTCATCACTGCTCATCACTGCTCATCACTGCCCATCACTGCCCATCACTGCCCATCAATGCTCATCACTGCCCATCACTGCCCATCACTGCTCATCACTGCCCATCACTGCCCATCACTGCTCATCACTGCTCATCACTGCCCATCACAGCCCATCACTGCCCATCACTGCCCATCACTGCCCACCACTGCTCATCACTGCCCATCACTGCTCATCACTGCCCATCACTGCCCATCACTGCTCATCACTGCCCATCACTGCCCCATCACTGCCCATCACTGCTCATCACTGCCCATCACTGCCCATCACTGCTCATCACTGCTCATCACTGCCCATCACTGCCCATCACTGCCCATCAATGCTCATCACTGCCCATCACTGCCCATCACTGCTCATCACTGCCCATCACTTCCCATCACTGCTCATCACTGCTCATGGCTGCCCGTCGCTGCCCATCGCTGCCCATCACTGCCCATCACTGCTCATCACTGCCCATCACTGCCCATCACTGCTCATCACTGCCCATTACTGCTCATCACTGCTCATCACTGCCCATCACTGCCCCATCACTGCCCATCACTGCCCATCACTGCCCATCACTGCCCATCACTGCTCATCACTACCCATCACTGCTAATCACTGCCCATCACTGCTCATCACTGCCCATCACTGCCCATGACTGCTCATCACTGCCCATCATTGCTCATCACTGCCCATCACTGCTCATCACTGCCCATCACTGCTCATCACTGCCCATCACTGCTCATCACTACCCATCACTGCCCATCACTGCTCATCACTTCCCATCACTGCTCATCACTGCCCATCACTGCTCATCACTGCCCATCACTGCCCATCACTGCTCATCGCTGCTCATCACTGCTCATCACTGCCCATCACTGCTCATCACTGCTCATCACTGCTCATCACTGCCCATCACTGCCCATCACTGCTCATCACTGCTCATCACTGCTCATCACTGCCCATCACTGCTCATCACTGCCCATCACTGCCCATCACTGCTCATCACTGCTCATCACTGCTCATCACTGCTCATCACTGCCCATCACTGCTCATCACTGCCCCATCACTGCCCATCACTGCCCATCACTGCCCATCACTGCCCATCACTGCTCATCACTACCCATCACTGCCCATCACTGCTCATCACTGCCCATCACTGCCCATGACTGCCCATGACTGCTCATCATTGCTCATCACTGCCCATCACTGCTCATCACTTCCCATCACTGCTCATCACTGCCCATCACTGCTCATCACTGCCCATCACTGCTCATCACTGCCCATCACTGCTCATCACTGCTCATCACTGCCCATCACTGCTCATCACTGCTCATCACTGCCCATCACTGCCCATCACTGCCCATCACTGCTCATCACTGCCCATCACTGCCCATCACTGCTCATCACTGCCCATCACTGCTCATCACTGCCCATCACTGCCCATCACTGCTCATCACTGCTCATCACTGCTCATCACTGCCCATCACTGCCCATCACTGCTCATCACTGCCCATCACTGCCCATCACTGCTCATCACTGCCCATCACTGCCCCATCACTGCCCATCACTGCTCATCACTGTCCATCACTGCCCATCACTGCTCATCACTGCTCATCACTGCCCATCACTGCCCATCACTGCCCATCAATGCTCATCACTGCCCATCACTGCCCATCACTGCTCATCACTGCCCATCACTTCCCATCACTGCTCATCACTGCTCATCACTGCTCATGGCTGCCCATCGCTGCCCATCGCTGCCCATCACTGCCCATCACTGCTCATCACTGCCCATCACTGCCCATCACTGCTCATCATTGCCCATTACTGCTCATCACTGCTCATCACTGCCCATCACTGCCCCATCACTGCCCATCACTGCCCATCACTGCCCATCACTGTTCATCACTACCCATCACTGCCCATCACTGCCCATGACTGCTCATCACTGCCCATCACTGCCCATGACTGCTCATCACTGCCCATCATTGCTCATCACTGCCCATCACTGCTCATCACTGCCCATCACTGCTCATCACTGCCCATCACTGCTCATTACTACCCATCACTGCCCATCACTGCTCATCACTTCCCATCACTGCTCATCACTGCCCATCACTGCTCATTACTCCGATCACTGCCCATCACTGCTCATCACTGCCCATCACTGCCCATCACTGCCCATCACTGCTCATCACTGCTCATCACTGCCCATCACTGCCCATCACTGCTCATCACTGCTCATCACTGCTCATCACTGCCCATCACTGCCCATCACTGCTCATCACTGCTCATCACTGCTCATCACTGCTCATCACTGCCCATCACTGCCCATCACTGCTCATCACTGCTCATCACTGCCCATCACTGCTCATCACTGCCCATCACTGCCCATCACTGCTCATCACTGCTCATCACTGCTCATCACTGCTCATCACTGCTCATCACTGCCCATCACTGCTCATCACTGCCCCATCACTGCCCATCACTGCCCATCACTGCCCATCACTGCCCATCACTGCTCATCACTACCCATCACTGCCCATCACTGCCCATCACTGCTCATCACTGCCCATCACTGCCCATGACTGCCCATCACTGCCCATCACTGCTCATCACTGCCCATCACTGCTCATCACTGCCCATCACTGCTCATCACTACCCATCACTGCGCATCACTGCTCATCACTTCCCATCACTGCTCATCACTGCCCATCACTGCTCATCACTGCCCATCACTGCCCATCACTGCTCATCACTACCCATCACTGCCCATCACTGCCCATCACTGCTCATCACTGCCCATCACTGCCCATGACTGACCATGACTGCTCATCACTGCTCATCACTGCCCATCACTGCTCATCACTGCCCATCACTGCTCATCACTACCCATCACTGCCCATCACTGCTCATCACTTCCCATCACTGCTCATCACTGCTCATCACTGCCCATCACTGCCCATCACTGCCCATCACTGCTCATCACTGCTCATCACTGCCCATCACTGCTCATCACTGCTCATCACTGCTCATCACTGCTCATCACTGCCCATCACTGCCCATCACTGCCCATCACTGCTCATCACTGCTCATCACTGCTCATCACTGCCCATCACTGCTCATCACTGCCCATCACTGCCCATCACTGCTCATCACTGCTCATCACTGCTCATCACTGCCCATCACTGCCCATCACTGCCCATCACTGCTCATCACTGCCCATCACTGCCCATCACTGCTCATCACTGCTCATCACTGCCCATCCCTGCCCATCACTGCTCATCACTGCCCATTACTGCTCATCACTGCTCATCACTGCCCATCACTGCCCCATCACTGCCCATCACTGCCCATCACTGCCCATCACTGCCCATCACTGCTCATCACTACCCATCACTGCCCATCACTGCCCATCACTGCTCATCACTGCCCATCACTGCCCATGACTGCTCATCACTGCCCATCATTGCTCATCACTGCCCATCACTGCTCATCACTGCCCATCACTGCTCATCACTGCCCATCACTGCTCATCACTACCCATCACTGCCCATCACTGCTCATCACTTCCCATCACTGCTCATCACTGCCCATCACTGCTCATCACTGCCAATCACTGCCCATCACTGCTCATCACTGCTCATCACTGCCCATCACTGCCCATCACTGCTCATCACTGCCCATCACTGCCCATCACTGCCCATCACTGCTCATCACTGCTCATCACTGCCCATCACTGCCCATCACTGCTCATCACTGCTCATCACTGCTCATCACTGCCCATCACTGCCCATCACTGCTCATCACTGCTCATCACTGCTCATCACTGCCCATCACTGCTCATCACTGCCCATCACTGCTCATCACTGCCCATCACTGCTCATCACTGCAAATCACTGCCCATCACTGCTCATCACTGCTCATCACTGCCCATCACTGCCCATCACTGCTCATCACTGCCCATCACTGCCCATCACTGCCCATCACTGCTCATCACTGCTCATCACTGCCCATCACTGCTCATCACTGCTCATCACTGCCCATCACTGCCCATGACTGCTCATCACTGCCCATCACTGCTCATCACTGCCCATCACTGCTCATCACTGCCCATCACTGCTCATCACTGCCCATCATTGCTCATCACTGCCCATCACTGCCCATCACTGCCCATCACTGCTCATCACTTCCCATCACTGCTCATCACTGCCCATCATTGCTCATCACTGCCCATCACTGCCCATCACTGCTCATCACTGCCCATCACTGCTCATCACTGCTCATCACTGCTCATCACTGCCCATCACTGCTCATCACTGCCCCATCACTGCCCATCACTGCCCATCACTGCCCATCACTGCCCATCACTGCTCATCACTACCCATCACTGCCCATCACTGCCCATCACTGCTCATCACTGCCCATCACTGCCCATGACTGCCCATGACTGCTCATCACTGCCCATCACTGCTCATCACTGCCCATCACTGCTCATCACTGCCCATCACTGCTCATCACTACCCATCACTGCGCATCACTGCTCATCACTTCCCATCACTGCTCATCACTGCCCATCACTGCTCATCACTGCCCATCACTGCCCATCACTGCTCATCACTACCCATCACTGCCCATCACTGCCCATCACTGCCCATCACTGCCCATGACTGCCCATGACTGCTCATCACTGCTCATCACTGCCCATCACTGCTCATCACTGCCCATCACTGCTCATCACTACCCATCACTGCCCATCACTGCTCATCACTTCCCATCACTGCTCATCACTGCCCATCACTGCTCATCACTGCCCATCACTGCCCATCACTGCCCATCACTGCTCATCACTGCTCATCACTGCCCATCACTGCTCATCACTGCTCATCACTGCTCATCACTGCTCATCACTGCCCATCACTGCCCATCACTGCTCATCACTGCTCATCACTGCTCATCACTGCCCATCACTGCTCATCACTGCCCATCACTGCCCATCACTGCTCATCACTGCTCATCACTGCCCATCACTGCCCATCACTGCCCATCACTGCTCATCACTGCCCATCACTGCCCATCACTGCTCATCACTGCTCATCACTGCCCATCCCTGCCCATCACTGCTCATCACTGCCCATTACTGCTCATCACTGCTCATCACTGCCCATCACTGCCCCATCACTGCCCATCACTGCCCATCACTGCCCATCACTGCCCATCACTGCTCATCACTACCCATCACTGCCCATCACTGCCCATCACTGCTCATCACTGCCCATCACTGCCCATGACTGCTCATCACTGCCCATCATTGCTCATCACTGCCCATCACTGCTCATCACTGCCCATCACTGCTCATCACTGCCCATCACTGCTCATCACTACCCATCACTGCCCATCACTGCTCATCACTTCCCATCACTGCTCATCACTGCCCATCACTGCTCATCACTGCCAATCACTGCCCATCACTGCTCATCACTGCTCATCACTGCCCATCACTGCCCATCACTGCTCATCACTGCCCATCACTGCCCATCACTGCCCATCACTGCTCATCACTGCTCATCACTGCCCATCACTGCCCATCACTGCTCATCACTGCTCATCACTGCTCATCACTGCCCATCACTGCCCATCACTGCTCATCACTGCTCATCACTGCTCATCACTGCCCATCACTGCTCATCACTGCCCATCACTGCTCATCACTGCCCATCACTGCTCATCACTGCAAATCACTGCCCATCACTGCTCATCACTGCTCATCACTGCCCATCACTGCTCATCACTGCCCATCACTGCCCATCACTGCCCATCACTGCTCATCACTGCTCATCACTGCCCATCACTGCTCATCACTGCTCATCACTGCCCATCACTGCCCATGACTGCTCATCACTGCCCATCACTGCTCATCACTGCCCATCACTGCTCATCACTGCCCATCACTGCTCATCACTACCCATCACTGCCCATCACTGCTCATCACTTCCCATCACTGCTCATCACTGCCCATCATTGCTCATCACTGCCCATCACTGCCCATCACTGCTCATCACTGCCCATCACTGCTCATCACTGCTCATCACTGCCCATCACTGCCCATCACTGCTCATCACTGCTCATCACTGCCCATCACTGCCCATCACTGCTCATCACTGCTCATCACTGCTCATCACTGCCCATCACTGCCCATCACTGCTCGTCACTGCTCATCACTGCTCATCACTGCTCATCACTGCTCATCACTGCCCATCACTGCCCATCACTGCTCATCACTGCCCATCACTGCTCATCACTGCCCATCACTGACCATCACCCTCATAATTACCGAGGAAGAACGGGATTAACCCTTTGTCTGCCTGTTGTTTGTCTGGTCTTCTGCTAAGCAGTCAATGGTTCTGAAGTCAGTTCTCATTTGGACTATGTTTACGGGTATATTGGAGGGGGTATACAGTAGCACCTAGTAGCTTTCCAGAACACACAGAGCCTCTGCAAGGGGAGCCTGCATCAGTGGTCTCAAACTGTGGCCCTCCAAATGGTGCAAAACTACAACTCCCAGCATGCCCTGATACAGCTTGTGGCTCAGCAGCTGCCCCAAACGAAAACTACAACTCCCAGCATGTTGTACTATTTAGCAGTATATAGTATAGGTCAGTATTTCCCAACCAGGAGCGCCTCCAGCTGTTGCAAAACTACAACTCCCAGCATGTTGGACTATATAGTAGTATAGGTCAATGTTTCCCAACCAGGGGTGCCTCCAACTGTTGCAAAACTACAACTCCCAGCATGCCCGGACAGCCAACGGCTGTCCGGGTATGCTGGGAGTTGTAGTTTTGCAACAGCTTGAGGCACCCTGGTTGGGAAACACTGGGTTAGATGAACTACAACTCCCAGCATGTGGGACTATATATTAAAATACAGTATAGGTCAGTGTTTCCCAACCAGGGGTGCCTCCAGCTGTTGCAAAACTTCAACTCCCAGCATGGTCCCGGACAGCCGTTGGCTTGTAATCTCCTCAGGAGAACACAAGTGGACACCAGAATTATTTATACTAAATATAGGAATCAAGAAAATGAATGTACAAATAAGGACAATAGTTTCGCATGTCGCCATAGTGGCTGGATGAAGCACAATATCGGAAAACAGAAAAAGTCCCAACCATAACTGATCACAGATAAGGTCTCAATTGCGCAAACATACGAAACCACATTTGCTTGGCAACATTCATAAACGTACTCAAGCATGGGAGAGATGGCTTCTGCATTTTCCAAAAAGTAACTAAATCCTCCCAGCACTCCCGGTACAGATAGGGGGCACATTGGTTGCCATTACTAAATTTACCTTCCCAAACGCCATGTATAACGAAACGCATAAATGTCCAACATACCAGCTTTTCTGGTTATATTGTATATACGAACAACACGGAGGATTCCCAGAGGAGAACTGCGGCCGTGGAGATACTACAACATACTGCTGCGCCGCCATCACTTAACCCCTTAAGGGCCGAGGATTTTTCCATTTTTGCACTTTCGTTTTTTTCCTCGTCACTTTTAAAAAATCATAACCCTTTCAATTTTGCACCTAAAAATCCATATGATGCTTATTCTTTGCGTCACCAATTCTACTTTGTAATGACATCAATCATTTTACCCAAAAATCTACGGCGAAACGGAAAAAAAAAAATCATTGTGAGACAAAATTGAAAAA
The DNA here is from genome assembly GCF_029499605.1 of Hyla sarda. Classification (NCBI taxonomy): domain Eukaryota; kingdom Metazoa; phylum Chordata; class Amphibia; order Anura; family Hylidae; genus Hyla; species Hyla sarda. The sequence continues at coordinate 6,840,967 of NC_079200.1, read as the reverse complement.
AAAAACGCCATTTTGTAACTTTTGGGGGCTTCTGTTTCTATGTAGTAAATTTTTCGGTAAAAATGACACCTTTTCTTTATTCTGTAGGTCCATACGGTTAAAATGATCCCCTACTTATATAGGTTTGATTTTGTCGCACTTCTGGAAAAAATCATAACTACATGCAGGAAAATGTATACGTTTAAAATTGTCATCTTCTGACCCCTCTATAACTTTTTTATTTTACCGTGTACGGGCCGTATGAGGGCTCATTTTTTGCGCCTTGATCTGAAGTTTTTAGCGGTACCATTTTTGTATTGATGGGTCTTGTTGATCGCTTTTTATTCATTTTTTCATGATATAAAAAGTGACCAAAAATACACTAATTTGGACGTTGTGGCCCCGCGTTATAGAAAGGGAAAGGACTCAGGACGTACCGGTAGGGGCAGAGGGCACAGGGGGAGGGGGCATCTCTGGGGCCTTCAATGGGAAATGATTTCCTTTACATTCCATCTCGATAATATCTCAGATCGGGGGAGACAAGCGATTTCATTTTGTGAATTGTTCTCCTGGCATCCGAGGCCAAACCCAGCTGTAGATTCATTAACCCAAGAACTCGGCAATTAACAAAAAAACAACCAATTAGGGCCGTAATTCGCTCGAAGAACTCGACAATTGTCCCCGCCGCTGTCCTCAAGGAAAGTTGGGGAGAGTGAAGAGAATAAATCTGAAGCGGGGAGCTCATCCTCCCTCTTTCACCGGGAATCTTCTCCGCAGACGGAGATCGTCAGGGAATAAATATTCGGCCCTAAATCACATTATGAACGAGCAGACGACCTGTGATGCATTTCATACCGCACCAGACTGATAAAGATGTTATGTGGACGAGATGCAGAGGTAGGAATGGATTTCAGTGCACAATAGAAGGCGTAAGGCTTGGTTCACACAAGGACATGGCGTATGCTGGACCAATGTCATGGTGAAGTATGATTTAACTGTCAAGCAGGCGAGTGAGAGCGTAGTTAGTACAGGGAGAGAAGATTTATTGTGGGCTGAGACAACACTAGTGCAAGGATTTTTGCCACCCTAGGTGAAAGCTAATTTTGCTGCCCATTGGCTCTGCCCTGTGACACTCCCCACCTTACTACTGGGGTGACACACTGTAACAAACCCCCTCCTCATGTAATCACCTTACTACTGGGGTGACACACTGTAACAAACCTCCTCCTCATGTAATCTCCTTACTACTGGGGTGACACACTGTAACAAACCTCCTCCTCATGTAATCTCCTTACTACTGGGGTGACACACTGTAACAAACCTCCTCCTCATGTAATCTCCTTACTACTGGGGTGACACACTGTAACAAACCTCCTCCTCATGTAATCTCCTTACTACTGGGGTGACACACTGTAACAAACCTCCTCCTCATGTAATCTCCTTACTACTGGGGTAACACACTGTAACAAACCTCCTCCTCATGTAATCACCTTACTACTGGGGTGACACACTGTAACAAACCTCCTCCTCATGTAATCTCCTTACTACTGGGGTGACACACTGTAACAAACCTCCTCCTCATGTAATCTCCTTACTACTGGGGTGACACACTGTAACAAACCTCCTCCTCATGTAATCTCCTGACTACTGGGGTGACACACTGTAACAAACCTCCTCCTCATGTAATCACCTTACTACTTTGGTGAAAGGGTTTGGCTGGATGGGTTAGAGCTTCAGATGTTTGCTAACTTTATAGCTGAGGGCAGATCTGCGCCCCCATCAAGACTGCGCTCTAGGCGGCTGCCTATTTTTCCCCGGCTGAGAGAACAGTGAGGGGGGAGAAGAGAAGTGAGGGAGTGCGGTGGCAGGGAGATGGCATGGCAGAACTGCTGCAGAGAGGAGTTCAGGGAGGACCATAAGCTCATCACTGCTGGGGCTTCAGGAGACTGGGAAAGCTGGGTGACATGCATGATTTAACTCTCTGGCAGGAAGGTGCAGAGAATAATTAGTGCGGGGACAGGGCGAGGGGATGGGGCGGACGGGGGAGAGAAGATTTAAGAAAGAAGTTGGAGCGAAGACAACAGTGCAGTGGCAGGGAAAGGGCATGGGCAGCGCCACTGTAGGGAGGAGTTCAGTAAGAGCAGGAAGCTGGGTGGCATGCAGTATGTGTGCCACCCAGCTTTCCTGCAAACACCAGGCCTAGGATACTTTCAATCCTTGTTTTAATGGTTGGTGAAAATGTCCGCAGTGTTGGCAAACGATGAATATGTGAGTGTGTAGTTGACTTTAACTCACAGTTCGCTGTGTTACAATTCCCTATCACGAGGTGTAAGGAGAAAAAGGTTGTGACTTGTAAACCAGGCAGGACTATCCATGACTGGGAGCCCACAGAGAGTCTGTTAATGGCAGAAGAGCACTTGTACAGCCTTTAGAGACTATTCTCCCTCTCGGAGCAGGAACAGGACTGTAGGAATAGGTCCCTCCTCTCAGCGTGGACTGGAGACAGTTCTTGGGTAATACACCTCCTAAATGTCACACAGTGCCGTGGTTCGCCATGAACAACTCAGTGCCGATTTGCCTTGGAACTAGCAACTTGGAACTCAGGAAAACTTCTCTGGCAGAGCCAGGGCTAAGGCTAAAATTCTAATTCACACTTCTGAATTTCCGCTTGCGGAATTCCGCAAGCGGAAATTCTGAAGTGTGAACGGGAGTGCGGAATCCCATAGAAGTCTATGGGCTTTAAAGGGGTAGAAAACTTTTTTTTTTTTAATCAACTGGTGCCAGAAAGTTAAACAGATTTGTAAATTACTGCTATTAAAAAATCTTAATCCTTCCAGTACTTATTAGCTACTGAATACTACAGAGGAAATTCTTTTCTTTTTGGAACACAGAGCTCTCTGCTGACATCACAAGCACAGTGCTCTCTGCTGACATCTCTTTCCATTTTAGGAACTGTCCAGAGTAGGAGAAAATCTCCATAGAAAACATGATGTCAGCAGAGAGCACTGTGCTCATGATGTCAGCAGAAAGCTCTGTGTTCCAAAAAGAAAATAATTTTCTCTGTAGTATTCAACAGCTAATAAGTACTGGAAGGATTAAGATTTTTTAATAGAAGTAATTTACAAATCTGTTTAACTTTCTGGCACCAGTTGATAAAAAAAATAAAAAAATAAAAAAAGTTTTCCACTGGAGTACCCCTTTAAGGGGTACTTTACTGCCCCAGCGTTCGGAACATTTTGTTCCAAACGCTGGGTGCAGGCTGTAGGGGTTGTGACATCACGGCCACGCCCCCTCCTATTAACTTGCATTGAGGGGGCGTGGCCGTGACTTTATGACCCCTGCAGCCCGCACAAAAATGTTCTAAACGCTGGGGCAGTGGAGAACCTCTTTAATTATCAATTCCGGAACAGGATACAATCTATATCTGCACTGCAACCTTTAGACTACCGCAGCTGGTAGATCAGTACTGGGACACTGCATTAGGACAGATATGAAGCCTACACAGAAACAGCCCATGAAAAAGTGTAAAGGACAATTGTTTTTAAAGGGGTACTCCGGTGGTAAACTTTTTTTTTTTTTTAAATCAACTGGTGCCAGAAAGTTAAACAGATTTGTAAATTACTTCTATTAATGAATCTTAATCCTTCCAGTACTTATCAGCTGCTGAATACTACAGAGAAAATGGTTTGCTTTTTGGAACACAGAGCTCTCTGCTGACATCACGAGCACAGTGCTCTCTGCTGACATCTCTGTCCATTTTAGGAACTGTCAAGAGCAGCATATGTTTGCTATGGGGATTTTCGCCTACTCTGGACAGTTCCTAAAATGGACAGAGATGTCAGCAGAGAGCACTGTGGTCGTGATGTCAGCAGAGAGCTCTGCGTTTCAAAAAGAAAACCATTTCCTCTGTAGTATTCAGCAGCTAATAAGTACTGGAAGGATTAAGATTAATTAGTAGTAGTCATTTACAAATCTGTTTAACTTTCTGGCACCAGTTGATTTAAAAAAACAGTTTTCCACCGGAGTACCCCTTTAAGTCTTACACATGAAAAAGGTGTCTGTAAACTCATCATTTTTATCCAGTATACCAGTATGGGTGTTGGGAGAGGTTATAGGTCCCTAAATATTTTCTTTTGGGCACAGTTTGAATCCCATAGAATTTAATTTTGTTAATAAAATAAAACTGAAATGATAAATGAAAATAAATATGCGCCTTCAGTACACATGAGGCCAAGAGTTCTGGTGCTTTTTATAAATGATAGAAAAATACTTCAAATTGTGACCTGGCGTAATTTCCTATGGAATAGGGGTTTGTTGATGGAAGAAACTTGCCTGGAATTGTTTTCTCTTTCAATACGACCCATGAAAGGCCTCTTACAATAGAGATGAATGCTTTCTGCGAGACACAGACGGCAGGGACACTGATCGATTGATGACCAAGTCAATTCAAAGCATTTTAGTGCCCAACATGAACAATTCCGGAAAATGAGAGAAAGCCATTTCCACTTGACATGTTCCAAAAACAAGATGTACCCTCATATGTGATAGACAAAGTGCCCAGGCTACAAGGAGGGGGGCGGAGCTGAATTATTCTACGGGGGGTGCCAAACCAAAAACTAATTCTATGTCTTTACCATTGCTGACCTGGCTGCCCCTGTCACCATTACTGGCCTGTCTGCGATGTTTCATCTGGCATACGGTCACTGACTCCTGTCATGCACCGCGTGGGAGGGACCAAACCTCACAGATCATGTGACACTTTGTTCCCCTGAAGAGCCCCTCGCAGAATGAGCATTACAGAATCTGACTCTAGAGAGCCGCCCCTGCTCCCTGCCCACCAATTCTGCTCACTACTCCCAGCAGCCACCTGGTGCCAACATTCTCCCGAAGACCCCGCCCCTACAGTGAGTCTCATGGCATTTGACCAATGCCCACCCCCCCATGTGCCATATCAAATAAAGACATTGTAACTGCACCATAGGCGTCTTACTCTTTGCAGCAGATGTCTGTGCAGTGAGGGGTTAAATTAAAGCAAAAAACTGTGGGAAAACTACCTGGAGGGAGTACTAACCTACAGGGGGAATCTACTTATAGGGACACCTACCTACTGGGGGAAATCTGCTTAGAAGAAGCAAAGCAGTGATGCGGGCCGTATATGGGCTGTCGATCACACCCGGTAGGAGCGGTTACAGCCCAAAGCAGCAGTGGTCCAGCCATTTTGTGTCCTCACCAATGCTGACCAGAGAACTACAGCTCCCAGCTGGCCCTACAGACCATCTGCCATTTCCCCATGGTTGTCACATGGATGCACTAGGTTTGCAAGGTGCTATGTGAGCAGAAAGAAAAGAAACAGAAAGAACGAAAGCACAGCAGCACAGTAGGGAAGGGGTTACACTTAGCATGAAACTGCTGCTTATGCTAATGAACTTATGCTAATGATTATGCTGACAAGCCTGCAGGCTAAAGGGGAAGATTACATTCAGGAGGCAGCTCTGTGTACATACAACAGCTTACATTGATGTGGTCTGAAATGGCTCAACCCCAAGTGCAGTTGTGCACCTACACTGGGGTGTAGGTCCTGCACTTGTGGTCCGTTGCTATGGGTGATCCCCAGCATAATATGCATACAATGGAGGATGCCTGCAGATGGTCAAAAGAACCACAATATTGTTGCACTTGGGGTTGAGCACCTCCTGCCATTTCAGACCACGTCAATGTAGTTGTTTAATGTTTAAATTCTGTGTACATACAGTAGTTGGAATGCAAGGGCCAGCTGTCCAGAACTTTATATGCGGTAATAAATGAGAGGGAAGCCTTCATTTACCTTTCAGACAGGGTGTGAGTCCTCTGTGGGCAGCAGATGATGACGACAAGCCTCAAGACTAAAGGGAGGGGGAGATTACATTCAGGAGGCTACTCTGTGTACATACAGTAGAAGGAAGGCAAGGGGCAGCTGTCCAGAACTTTATGGGTGGTAGTATATGAAAGGAAAGCCTTGATTTACCTTTCAGACAGTGTTAATCCTCTGGGGGGGGGGGGGGGCAGACAGTCTCACAGATTGCAGGTATATAGGAAGAGGGGGTAGGGCTTAGCTAATGCTAGGCACAGGATAGAGGAAGAGTGTCTGGGCTATGTTCTGGCCAAAATGTTACAGCTGTTTTTTGGGGGTATGGAGTCATTTCATTGGTGATTAACAAATATAGTGAAGTGATTAACAAATATAGGAATCACCCAGGTTGTCACATGGAGGGAAGTTATTTGAAATGACAGCGACCATTTACCCTAACCACCAAGCCTACAGGGACCGGCTCCTCTACCGGTATGAACGTATAGATACACCTGTCTTCATGTCCGCAGTCTCCGTGGTAACAAATTCTATTTTGTGTCATTTTGCGCATTTTATTAATTGCCATGGGCATTGTGACTCACTCACATCCATTTCAGCTCCGGAATCAGAATTCTGTGCAAAATAATTAAAGGGGTACTCCCGTGGAAAACTTTTTGACGACAGTACTTTATGACCACAGTGCTCTCTGCTGACCTCTGCTGTCCATTTTAGGAACTGGAGAAAATCCTCATAGCAAACATATGCTGCTCTGGACAGTTCCTAAAATGGACAGCGATGTCAGCAGAGAGCACTGTGGTCAGGACATCAGAGGAAATGCATTTCTTTTTTGGTTTTCTCGTTAGTATACAGCCCCTAAAAAGTACTGGAAGGATTAAGATTTTTTTAAATAGAAGTGATTTACAAATCTACTAGGTACCAGTCTTCAAGGTTTATGTAGGGAAAAAGAAAGAAGGAGAATAGAAGATCCAGGTATTAATTAAAATACAGTAAATTTATTAAAAGATAATGGTGTTCGTTGGTATCTAGTGTCCCTGCAGGGCCCTTGCGTGGGACACAGAACAGAGCGCGCATAGTAAAATCGTAGAATACCAATAATTCTATAAAAAGAAGAACTTGCATCTATAATTCAGTATCGCATATTCAATGTTAAAATCAATAATGATCAGTAGTGTTGCTCGCGAATATTCGCAATGCGAATTTTATTTGTGAATATAGCACTATATATTCGTAATTACGAATATTCGTTTTTTTTTGTTTGTTTGTTTGTTTGTACACATCACAGTGATCATCCCTCTCTGCTTCCAGCTTATGTGGTGTAAAGAATACTCTAATGCTACTGTGTGAGACTGGTGTGCTAATTTCCGCATGTGCGATTTTTCGCTTAAGCAAATTTTTGTATATGCTAATTTTCGCATATGTTAATTTTCGCATACGCGAATGTTCGCATATACGAAAATAAAACGAGAATATTACGAATATGTGAATTTAGCGAATATATGACGAATATTTGGCCATATATTCGCCAATATTCGCAAATTCGAATATGGCCTATGCCGCTCCACACTAATGATCAGTTATCAGTAACATGCGGCCACAGTATGTGGAGATATTATGTATCCAGTCTTAGTGGTTCAGTTTCAATAAACAATGTATCAGCCGTTGGTGGTGCAGTATAACAAAGTTCTCCCTATTTTCTGCACCACCAACGACTGATACATTGTTTATTGAAACTGAACCACTAAGACTGGATACATAATATCTCCTCATACTGTGGCCGCATGTTACTGATAACTGATCATTATTGATATCGTTTATTCAGTTACAGGCATCACTTTGTTCTTATAAGAGACTGTACACTGATAACTGATCATTATTGATTTTAACATTGAATATGCAATACAGTGATCCCTCAACTTACAATGGCCTCAACATACAATAGTTTCAACATACAATGGTCTTTTCTGGACCATTGTAAGTTGAAACCAGACTCAACATACAATGCTACAGACAGTCCAGATCAGCGAAACGTGTCAATGGCTGGAAGTGTATGCACTGACTGGTGTCTGGTAGCGCCCCCTACAGTACAGGGAGGTATTACATGTTCTGTACTCTTTACCTGCATTACTGAAGTGTATGTACTGACTGGTGTCTGGTAGCGCCCCCTACAGTACAGGGAGGTATTACATGTTCTGTACTCTTTACCTGTATTACTGAAGTGTATGCACTGACTGGTGTCTGGTAGCGCCCCCTACAGTACAGGGAGGTATTACATGTTCTGTACTCTTTACCTGTATTACTGAAGTGTATGCAGTGACTGGTGTCTGGTAGCGCCCCCTACAGTACAGGGAGGTATTACATGTTCTGTACTCTTTACCTGTATTACTGAAGTGTATGCACTGACTGGTGTCTGGTAGCGCCCCCTACAGTACAGGGAGGTATTACATGTTCTGTACTCTTTACCTGTATTACTGAAGTGTATGCAGTGACTGGTGTCTGGTAGCGCCCCCTACAGTACAGGGAGGTATTACATGTTCTGTACTCTTTACCTGTATTACTGAAGTGTATGCACTGACTGGTGTCTGGTAGCGCCCCCTACAGTACAGGGAGGTATTACATGTTCTGTACTCTTTACCTGTATTACTGAAGTGTATGCACTGACTGGTGTCTGGTAGCGCCCCCTACAGTACAGGGAGGTATTAAATGTTCTGTTCTCTTTACCTGTATTACTGAAGCATATGCACTGACTGGTGTCTGGTAGCGCCCCCTACAGTACAGGGAGGTATTACATGTTCTGTACTCTTTACCTGTATTACTGAAGTGTATGCACTGACTGGTGTCTGGTAGCGCCCCCTACAGTACAGGGAGGTATTACATGTTCTGTACTCTTTACCTGTATTACTGAAGTGTATGCACTGACTGGTGTCTGGTAGTGCCCCCTACAGTACAGGGAGGTATTACATGTTCTGTACTCTTTACCTGTATTACTGAAGTGTATGCACTGACTGGTGTTTGGTAGTGCCCCCTACAGTACAGGGAGGTATTACATGTTCTGTACTCTTTACCTGTATTACTGAAGTGTATGCACTGACTGATGTCTGGTAGTGCTCCCTACAGTACAGGGAGGTATTACATGTTATGTACTCTTTACCTGTATTACTGATGTGTATGCACTGACTGATGTCTGGTAGCACCCCCTACAGTACAGGGAGGTATTACATGTTATGTACTCTTTACCTGTATTACTGAAGTGTATGTACTGACTGGTGTCTGGTAGCGCCCCCTACAGTACAGGGAGGTATTACATGTTCTGTACACTTTACCTGTATTACTGAAGTGTATGCACTGACTGATGTCTGGTAGTGCCCCATACAGTACAGGGAGGTATTACATGTTCTGTACTCTTTACCTGTATTACTGAAGTGTATGCACTGACTGGTGTCTGGTAGCGCCTCCTACAGTACAGGGAGGTATCACATGTTCTGCACTCTTTACCTGTATTACTGAAGTGTATGCAGTGACTGGTGTCTGGTAGTGCCCCCTACAGTACAGGGAGGTATTACATGTTCTGTACTCTTTACCTGTACCAGGGTTACCTGCACCTTTGGACACCAGGTGAGGGAGACTCCATGTTACTTTTTTAGGACATTGCGTGTTCTGTACAGGACCCTGAAGAAGCTCCTGTCCTCTACATAGACCAGTGCTTCCCAAGCAGGGTGCCCCCAGCTGTTGCAAAACTACAACTCCCAGTATGCCCGGACAGCCAAAGGCTGTCCGGGCATGCTGGGAGTTGTAGTTTTGCTACAGCTGGAGGCTCCCTGCTTTGGAAACACTGACATAGACCGTGATTACAGCTCCCAGCAGATCTTTATTACTTTTATATATAAGGATTTGCTTTATCTATATTAGTTATCTAATTATTTTTATTTAATCCTCACTTTTTCCTATTTTTGGATGACATTTTGGTGGCTTCAGAACCAACGACCAGGTTTCCATAGAGTTCTGGTCTCAACATACAATGGTCTCAACATACAATAGTTGTCCCAGAACCGATTAATATTGTAACTTGAGGGACCACTGTACTGAATTATAGATGCAAGTTTCTTTTTTTTATAGAATTATTGGTATTCTACGATTTTACTATCCGCGCTGTGTTCTGTGTCCCACGCAAGGGCCCTGCAGGGACACTAGATCCCAGCGAACACCATTATCTCTTAATAAATTTACTGTATTTTAATTAATACCTGGATCTTCTATTCACCTTCTTTCTTTTTCCCTATATGAACCTTGAGGACTGGTACCTAGTAGATTTATCAACTAATTAATTTTTCGGACTGTATAGACCTTTGGGTGAAGGTAACACCAGTTCCCCTCAGGTATATTTATACCTACTGAGTGATCTACACTTTCTTTTTCCTGATTTAAAAATCTGTTTAACTTTCTGGCGCCAGTTGATTTAGAAAAAAAAAAAGTTTTCCACTGGAGTACCCCTTTAAGACGAATGTACCCCTTTAAGATGAATGTACCCCTTTAAGATGAATGTACCCCTTTAAGACGAATGTACCCCTTTAAGACGAATGTCGAGCGGAAGACGCATAGAACGACAGATAGAGAACCCGCGACGGGATTCGCCAGCTGTCATTACATTAAAGGGGTACTCCGCTGCTCAGCGTTTGGAACAAACTGGAGCAGCCGGCGATGGGAGCTTGTGATGGCATAGCCCCGCCCCCTCATGACACCCGCCCCCTCAATGCAAGTCTATTGGAGGGGGCGTGACTTCCGTCACGCCCCCTCCCATAGACTTGCATTGAGGGGTGTGATGTCATGAAGGGGCTCTGACATCACAAGTAGAGATGAGCGAACTTACAGTCAACTCGATTCGTCACGAACTTCTCGGCTCGGCAGTTGATGACTTTTCCTGCATAAATTAGTTCAGCTTTCCGGTGCTCCCGTGGGCTGGAAAAGGTGGATACAGTCCTAGGAGACTCTTTCCTAGGACTGTATCCACCTTTTCCAGCCCACCGGAGCACCGGAAAGCTGAACTAATTTATGCAGGAAAAGTCAGCAACCGCCGAGCCGAGAAGTTCGTGACGAATCGAATTTACTGTAAGTGCGCTCATCTCTAATCACAAGCTCCCGGCGCCGACTCCAGCGTTCGGAACAGTTTGTCCCAGACGCTGAGTACCCCTTTAAGTTATCGTAAGAACTGTACGGAGAAAGCGTCTTATAATAATAAAGGGAAAGGTTCAGCATATTAAAGGCAGAACCTGTAATTGCCGGCAAATGCCAACAATCAGCCTCGTTAGCCGCCATTTGTTAATTAGCGCTCCGCCATCTGTACCTGCCCACCGCCCTCCACCTGTACATTCTAGCCTGCAGCTCCGAGATAGGATCGTAGCACCACACTAAATGGCGGCATTAATCTCTCATCCCATTCTCCCTAATCACCGCCATTATCTGCTCATTTTCTTACACTACTTTGTATTTAGCTCATTAACACGTCCAGATGAATAAACACGGCGAGGCGGGAGGAGATCCGTCGGGCCCTGAAGGATTCCCGCAACGGTTTTCTATTGCAAATAAACGAAACCAAGGTCCCATAGCCTTCTGCGCAACCGTGCAATACGTTTCTATTTATTGGGGAAGAACGCCTTACGTTACAATGGGGGAAAGCAGCTTCCTTTTTGGAGAATTGGAGCTTAGTGATGAAGGCTTAAAGGGGTACTCCAGACAAAGTTTTTTTTTTTTTAATCAAAATTTGAAGGGTTATGAAATGGTTAAACAGTATTTGGCGGAAACTTTTTTTAAATTTTTTTATTTTTTTATTTTCGCTGCTATTGTGAATGTCACAGTTTTTTTTTATCTTTTGGGGACAGAAAATCTGCAGCGCGTGTGGACGTAACCTAAGGCTGATTTCATGATCCATTAGAAGGTCGTCTTCTTTAAAGGGGTCCTCTAGAGGAAAAAAAAATTATTTCAAATTAACTGGTGGCAGAAAGTTCTACAGATTTGTAAATGACTTCTATAAAAAAAAAATCTTAACCCTTCCAGTACTTATATGCTGCTTTATGCTCCACAGGAAGTTGTGTAGTTCTTTCCAATCTGACCACAGGGCTCTCTGCTGACACCTCTGTCCATGTCAGGAACTGTCCAGAGCAGGAACAATTCGCCATAACAAACCTCTCCTGCTCTGACAGTTTCTGACACGGACAGAGTTGTCAGCAGAGAGCACTGTGGTCAGACTGGAAAGAACTACACAACTTCCTGTGGAGCATACAGCAGCTGATAAGTGCTGGAAGGATTAAGATTTTTATATAGAAATCATTTACAAATCTGTAAAACTTTCTGCCACCAGTTAATTTGAATTTTTTTTTTTCCTCTGGAGGACCCCTTTAAAGAAGACGCCTTCTAATGGGTCATTAATTCAGCCTTAGTTTACGTCCATAGGATAAGAAATGGATCCCGGCAGTCACCAGATGATGCAATAAGTTCAGTTTTATTTGTAGGAATACATCCTTTAGTACAGGACGCGTTTCGGCAGTGTATGCCTTCCTCTGCTGTAAGACAGGAGAGGAAGGCATACACTGCCGAAACGTGTCCTGTACTAAAAGATGTATTCCTACAAATAAAACTGAACTTATTGCATCATCTGGTGAGTGCCGGGATCCATTTCTTATCCTATTGACTATCTTATCCACGAGCACCACCTCTACTACGAAGTGCCGACAAACTATCTATACTACTTAGTAGGGATCGACCGATATCGTTTTTTAAGGGCCGATACCGATAATCTGTGGAGGTTGGAGCCGATAGCCGATAACTTATACCGATATTCCGGTATAAGTTATCGGCTATTTATCCCCCTGTGACACCGCTGCAAATCATTAATTTAAAGCGGGCGCTTTAAATCAATGCACTGCAGTGGCTTTTGCGGTGCCATAGGCCGCCGCCGCCGCCACCCGCTTCTCTCCCCCTGCCTGTCCGGGGGTCCTGAGACCTATCACCGCCACCGCTCCCCTCACCGCTGCATCGCACCGCGACCCCCGACCCGCCGCACCGCGCCCGCTTCCCCCGACCCACCGCACCGCGATCCCTACTACTTAGGTTACGTCCACACGCGCTTCCGATTTTCTGTCCCGCCAAATAAAAAAAACCTGCGACATTTACAATAGCAAAAAAAAAAAAAAAAAAGATTCTGCCAAATACTGCTTAACCCGTTCATGACCCCTCGAATTTCGATTTTTGGCATACGTTTGCTTCCTGCTGTAATTTTTTTTTTATTTTTTCACGGGCGTAGTTGTATTAGGGCTTTTTTTTTTTTTTGCGGGACGAGGCGCGCCTTATTTTATTGTATAATGTATCCCAAAGCCAGAAAATAAAAAAAGGTGCAGAAGACGGAATGCGCAAATTTGTGGGACAATAATTATTTTCTGTCCTATCAGCCATCTGCTAGTACAGTCTACCATAGTCAGGCTGTCCTAGTAGATCTGACATGGCAGACACAGAAGCCTTCAGAAGGCCTCCGACTGAATGGACCCTGAGTAACACACTGAAGTGGCTTCTAACCATCTAGATGCCGCTGTCCGCATTCAAAGCGGCATCTGAAGAGATAAAGGGGTACTCCGGTGGAAAACATTTTTTTTTTTTTTTTTTTTTAAATCAACTGGTGCCAGAAAGTTAAACAGATTTGTAAATGACTTCTAGTAAAAAATCTTTATCCTTCCAGTACTTTTTAGCAGCTGTATGCTACAGAGGAAGTTCTTTGCTTTTTGAATTTCTTTTTTGTCTTGTCCACAGTGCTCTCTGCTGACACCTCTGTCTGTATCAGGAACTGTCCAGAGCAGGAGAAAATCCCCATAGCAAACCTATGCTGCACTGGACAGTTCCTGACACGGACAGAGGTGTCAGCAGAGAGCACTGTGGACAAGACAAAAAAGAAATTCAAAAAGCAAAGAACTTACTGTGGAGCATACAGCTGCTAAAAAGTACTGGAAGGATAAAAAAAAAATTTAACAGAAGTAATTTATAAATCTGTTTAACTTTCTGGAACCAGTTCATTTTCTTAAAAAAATAAAAAAATGTTTTCTACCGGAGTACCCCTTTAAGTAATCCCTGATAAGTAGCTCCGATGCTGGTTACTGACTTCATGGTATAAAGAGGGCTCGGCTTTACAAAGGATACTCCGCCCCTTTTTTTTATCCAAAGGATAGGGGATAAGATGTCTGGTCGCGGGGGTCCGACTGCCGGTACTGTGCGCGCAACCATTATGTTCAGAACACTGGATTCGGACGGTGTGGTTGTGATGTCATGCCACGCCCCCTCGTGACGTCATGCCACGCCCCCTCGTGACGTCATGCCAAGCCCCTCCATTCATGTCTATGGGAGGGGGCGTGACGGACGTCACGCCCCCTCCCATAGACATGAATGGAAGGGGCGTGGCATGACGACATGAAGCCATTACTCACACATGGCTTCCGACTACACCTATGGATTGTAGTCTGTAACCATGGAAACACATTGATCTGCCTAGGCAGGCCTATGTGTTTCCATGGCTGCAGACTACAATCCATAGGTGTCTTCTATTATATTTAGCGCTTATATTATTCTCCTCGCCCTAGATATGAACATTACCTCACGGAGACAATTCGGACCGTACAGTGTTATTTGTCCAAGACTTGACCGTGATCCAGCGATTAGAATTCTAGCCGGCGTGCGGCAAAATGCCGATTCCTCGTTTTAAAGAGGTCACTTGTCGCCCATGGCTAAATCTCCACATTAATACCGCACAATTTACACGCGCTAAATGAAGTCATTACCTCAGTGAAATTCATAATTCGGGGTAATTTGCTGGTTATAGACCAGGAAACGTAATGCGACCATAGAAAAGGGGCGATAAAAGGTGTACGCCGCACTGTTTAACCCTTAAAGGGGTTATCCAGGAAAAAAACTTTTTTTTATATATCAACCTGCTCCAGAAAGTTAAACAGATATGTAAATTACTTCTATGAAAAAATCTTAATCCTTTCAGTACTTATGAGCTGCTGAAGTTGAGTTGTTCCTTTCTGTCTAAGTGCTCGCTGATGACACGTGTCACAGGAACCGCCCAGTTTAGAAGCAAATCCCCATAGCAAACCTCTACTAAACTGTGCAGTTCCCGAGACAAGCAGAGATGTCAGCAGAGAGCGCTCAGACAGAAAAGAACAACTCAACTTCAGAAGCTCATAAGTACCGAAAGGATTAAGATTTTTTAATAGAAGTAATTTACAAATCTGTTTAACTTTCTGGAGCCAGTTGATATATAAAACATTTTTTTTTTCCTGGAATACCCCTTTAAGCACTCCGTCCGGTTTTGGCGATACGATAAACTGCCGAAACGACAAAAAATCATAGGACTTCTGCTAACTTAACTAAAACCAAAAAACGAGCGCTCCCCTGGGTGATCTAATCCAATAAGTAGATCAGAAATAAGTGATTTTAGTCGCTCACCGGATTAGGTTGTGCCTCCGAAGGCACAACACACGTGAACAGGGCCGGCTCCGCATATAGGCCAAATAGGCAGCCGCCTAGAGCACCCTCTTGGTGTGGGCAGGGGTGGGCGCTACTCTGCCTGCCGCAAGAAAGTTCTTTCCAGTCTGACCACAGGAAGTTGTGTAGTTCTTTCCAGTCTGACCACAGAACACTGATTTTCAATAGTATTTCTGAGCTACATATAACAGATAAGAATCACCTTAAAGGGGTACTCCGGTGGAAAACCTTTTTTTTTTTTTTAAATCAACTGGTGCAAGTTAAACAGATTTGTAAATTTCTTCTATTAAAAAATCTTAATCCTTCCAGTACTTATTAGCTGCTGAATACTACAGAGGAAATTCTTTTCTTTTTGGAACACAGAGCTCTCTGCTGACATCACGAGCACAGTGCTCTCTGCTGACATCTCTGTCCATTTTAGGAACTGCACAGAGTAGGAGAAAATCCCCATAGCAAACTTCTCCTACTCTGGACAGTTCCTGACATGGACAGAGGTCTGTGGTCAGACTGGAAAGAACTACACAACTTTCTGTGAAGCAAACAGCAGCTGATAGGTACTGGAAGGACTTAGATTTTTAAATAAAAGTAATTTACAAATGTGTTTAACTTTTTGACACCAGTTGATTAAAAAATAAATAAATAAAAATAAACTTTCCACCAGAGTACCCCTTTAAGGATTGAGTCACACGTAATGGATCCGCCAATGGCCAACCCTAGATGAGTCTCCTACCTGTGCCCGCTGGTAACAGCACTCCTCTGCTATGAGCGCACACACGGGGATCTGGACATGCGCAGTTTTATTGAGTTTCCATGAGCTCGGCATAAAGCAGCTGCTATGTCTGAGAGTAAACTGCGCATGCGCACACAGTTTACTCCATTCGTGCCGATCCCCGTGTGTGCGCTCATAGGCGTGGATTGCTGTTACACGCAGGCACAGGCAGGGGGCTCACTCCTTTAGGGTAAGGTGGGTGTGACCTTACCCTAAAGGAGTACTAAAAATTCCTGCTTATCGGGCTGGGTCCGCCAGGTTGTTTACGCCAAATTCTGCCCCATCTGATGTCCCCGCTGGAATGGAGACTCCTCAGAACAGACAACGTTCTTTCATCTTCCATTCTCCATTTTTGGTTCCTGTGTGAATTGTGGCCTCCGTTTCCTGTTCTTAGCCGACCGGAGTGGCCCCCGATGTGGTCTTCAGCTGCTGTAGCCCATCTGCTCCAAGGTTAGACGTGTTGTGCGGTCAGAGATGGAATTCTGCACACCTGTGGTCATTTGAGTTACTGTTACCTTTATGTCACCTCGAACCAGTCTTCCCATTCTCCTCTGACACTAACAAAGCATTTCCCTCCACATAGTGGCCGCTCACTGGATATTTTTCTCTTTTTCGGACCGTTCTCTCACTTCTCTGTAAACCCTAGAGATGGTTGTGGGTGAGAATCCCTGTAGGTCAGGGTGTTGTCTTGACCATGTCTACATGCCTAAATGCATCGAGTTGCCACCATGTGATCGGATGATGAGCTATAAAGTGGTATAAAAAAAAATCACAAAAAAGGCTGTATAGTTATGCTCAACCACAGACTGTAAAATATCCCATAACCTAAAATGGTTAACGGTGGGGGTTGGAGCGCCTGCACCGGAGCCGGCTGCCGGAGAATACGCTTCTTCCGCAGGGATGGTGTAATTATTTGGTGTAATTATCCACCGTGGCTCCGTTCACCTTTAGCACAAATATATTCCGTGTGCGTCTCGGCAAACGTAAATACGGAACTCCCTCCGCTAATGACGATTATATATTATATATGCTAATTCTGCCCCGTTATTGTGCGCGGCGCATTTCTTGATTATTCCGAGCCGATGTCGGAGAAGGAGAAATCAAAAACCGCGTTTCAGCCGCAGGTTCTCTCTAGAAACAGGAGGATTTTTTTCAGAGAAAAGCAACGCTTGGCGGCAAGTTACTTGAATTGCGGGCGGAAGGGCTTCGCGTGGACTCACGTAAAAAAGGTATACATTGGAACCATCATGATAAGGAATAAAACATGCCACGCTTTTCGGTCCTTACAGCATGGACCTTCCTCAGCCGTCAGGCTGAGGAAGGTCCATGCTGTAAGGACCGAAAAGCGTGGCATGTTTTATTGTTAAAGCCGACAAAACATACCGAAACGCGTTGAGTGTTTTTGAATCCAGGAAAACATTCCTATCAAGTTAGGTCTATACTGCAAGGACCAAAACGCGTTACGTTTTATTAGTTAATCTGACAAAAGAACCGAAATGCGTAGCAAGTTTGATGATTAAATCAGACAAAATATTCCTATTAGCTAAGGTCCATGCAGTAAGGACCGAAACGCGTCGCATGTTTTATTATTGACTTCAACAAAGCATTCCTATAAGGTAAGGTCAATGCTGTATGGACCGAAAGGCGTTTAATGTTTTATCATTAAATCCGGTAAAACATTGCTATCAGGTAAGGTCCTTGTTTTAAGGACCAAAATGAGTTACATGTTTTTATTATTTAATCCCACAAAACATTCCTATCAGGCAAAGTCTATGCTGTAAGGACCAAAATGCGTTGCATGCTTGATGATTAAATCCGGCAGTAAGGACAAAGTCTATGCTGTAAGAACCAAAATCTGACAAAATATTCCTATTAGGTAAGGTCAATGCTGTATGGACCGAAACACCTTTAATGTTTTATTATTAAATCTGGTAAAATATTCCTATCAGGTGAGGTCCATGCTGTAAGGACCGAAACGCGTTGTATATTTTCTTATGAAATCACACAATACATTACTTTTAGACAAGGTCCAAACTATGAGGACCAAAATGCGTTGCATGTTTTATAATTAAAGCCGACAAAACATTTGCAACAGTTAAGATCCATGCTGTATGGACCAAAACGCGTTGCATGTTTCGTTCTTGAATCCGACAAACATTCCTATGAGGTAAGGTCTATGCTGTAAAAACTGAAATGCGTTGCATATTTTGTTATCAAATGTTACAAAACATTCCAATCAGGTAAGGTCCATACTGCAAGGACCAAAACACGTTGCGTGTTTTATTATTTAATCCGACAAAGCATTCCTATGATGTAAGGTCTATGCTGTAAGGACTGAAACGCGTTGCATATTTTATTATAGAATCCAAAAAAATATTCCAATCAGGTAAGGGTATGCTGTAAGGACCGAAATGCGGTGTATTTTTATTTAATTTTTTTAAATGCGGCAAAGCATTCTTATAATGCATCTGCCTGAGGAAGGTCCATGCTATAAGGCCTGAAATGCGTTTTATGTTTTATTAGTAGCAGACTGCCATTTAACTCATCAGACCCCAATGATCACTCTGCAGGGGTCTGACAAGCACCCTGAACCACACAACACCTTCATTTTCCTCTAGATGCCGTGATCGGCATTGATCACAGTATCTAAAGGGTTAATGGCGGACATTAACATGGTTGTCGATGTCCGCCATTGACTGTGCGTGCTTGGCTGATGGTAGTGGACATCACTCACGTTCCATGAAGTTTTATGATAAATTTTTATTTTTAAGAATTTTTGGTGTATTCTCCATTATACTAATAATAATCCTGGAATCTTGCAGTTTTCATTTTGGCCACTAGGCCTAAAGCTGAGATTTCCTGTTCTGTCTGTGATGATAAAGAGGAGTCTGCCGCGAAGTGATCTGTACAGCATTACAGTAATAGGTTACAGCAGCTTGTAGAGAAGACAATAGGAGCTCAGCCTCCATCTCCCTGCACATAGAGAAGACAATAGGAGCTCAGCTTTCCCCTTCCTGTAGATAGAAAAGACAAACGGAACACAGCTTCCCCTCCCTGTAGATAGAGAAGACAATAGGAGCTCAGCCTCTCCCTCCCTGTAGATAGAGAAGACAATAGGAGCTCAGCATTCCCCTTCTTCTAGATAGAGAAGACCATAGGAGCTCAGCCTCTCCATCCCTGTAGCTAGAGAAGACAATAGGAGCTCAGCTTCCCACTTCCTGTAGATAGAGAAGACAATAGGAGCTCAGCCTCTCCCTCCCTGTATATAGAGAAGACAATAGGAGCTCAGCCTCTCCCTCCCTGTAGATAGAGAAGACAATAGGAGCTCAGCCTCTCCCTCCCTGTATATAGAGAAGACAATAGGAGCTCAGCCTCTCCCTTCCTGTAGATAGAGAAGACAATATAGGAGCTCAGCCTCTCTCTCCTTGTAGATAGAGAAGACAATAGGAGCTCAGCCTCTCCTTCCCTGTGGATAGAGAATACAATAGGAGCTCAGCCTCTCCCTCCCTGTAGATAGAGAAGACAATAGGAGCTCAGCATTCCCCTTCTTCTAGATAGAGAAGACAACAGGAGCTCAGCTTCCCCCTTCCTGTAGAGAAAGAAGACAATAGTAGGTCAGCATTCCCCTTCTTCTAGATAGGGAAGACAACAGGAGCTCAGCTTCCCCCTTCCTGTAGAGAGAGAAGACAATAGGAGGTCAGCATTCCCCTTCTTCTAGATAGGGAAGACAACAGTAGCTCAGCTTCCCCCTTCCTGTAGATAGAGAAGACAATAGGAGCTCAGCCTCTCCCTCCCTGTAGATAGAGAAGACAATAGGAGCTCAGCATTCCCCTTCTTCTAGATAGAGAAGACCATAGGAGCTCAGCCTCTCTCTCCCTGTAGATAGAGAAGGCTATAGTAGCTCAGCCTCTCCCTCCCTGTAGCTAGAGAAGACAATAGGAGCTCAGCTTCCCACTTCCTGTAGATAGAGAAGACAATAGGAGCTCAGCCTCTCCCTCCCTGTATATAGAGAAGACAATAGGAGCTCAGCCTCTCCCTTCCTGTAGATAGAGAAGACAATAGGAGCTCAGCCTCTCTCTCCTTGTAGATAGAGAAGACAATAGGAGCTCAGCCTCTCCTTCCCTGTGGATAGAGAATACAATAGGAGCTCAGCCTCTCCCTCCCTGTAGATAGAGAAGACAATAGGAGCTCACCATTCCCCTTCTTCTAGATAGAGAAGACAACAGGAGCTCAGCTTCCCCCTTCCTGTAGAGAGAGAAGACAATATGAGGTCAGCATTCCCCTTCTTCTAGATAGAGAAAACAACAGGAGCTCAGCTTCCCCCTTCCTGTAGATAGAGAAGACAATAGGAGCTCAGCCTCTCTCTCCTTGTAGATAGAGAAGACAATAGGAGCTCAGCCTCTCCTTCCCTGTGGATAGAGAATACAATAGGAGCTTAGCCTCTCCCTCCCTGTAGATAGAGAAGACAATAGGAGCTCACCATTCCCCTTCTTCTAGATAGAGAAGACAACAGGAGCTCAGCTTCCCCCTTCCTGTAGAGAGAGAAGACAATAGGAGGTCAGCATTCCCCTTCTTCTAGATAGGGAAGACAACAGTAGCTCAGCTTCCCCCTTCCTGTAGATAGAGAAGACAATAGGAGCTTAACCTCTCTCTCCCTGTAGATAGAGAAGTCAATAGTAGCTCAGCCTTTCCCTCTCTGTATACAGTAACCCCCCGACCTACGATGGCCCCGACATATGATAAAATCGACATACGATGCTTTTATATGTCGGGGCCATCGCATTAACTGCTATCAGACAGCGCAAAATGCTTAAGCTGCTGCCGGATAGCAGTGTAATGTGCCCCAGCAGGTTCACTTACCTATCCCCGCTGCTCCGGGTCCACTTCGCGATCCTCCGGTGTCTTGTGCATCTTCTCCAGGGTCCGGGCCTCGCTTTCCGGCATCGTTATTACGTCACTACGCACGTCGCGCCGGCGCAGCAGCGTAATAACGTCACCGGAAAGCGAGGCCCGGACCCTGCAGAAGATGCGCAAGACACCGGAGGATCGCGAAGAAGACACCGGAGCAGCATCGGGAGCCCCTGGAACAGCAGCGGGAGCGGTGAGGACCTGGTGTGGAGCGGCGGGGACAGGTAAGTACAGCTTCCTATACTTTACATTGCACGGATCCCTCAACATACGATGGATTCGACAAACGATGGGTCGTTTGGAACGAATTACCATCGTTTGTTGAGGGACCACTGTATAGGTAAGACAATAGGAGCTCAGACTCCCCTCCCTGTAGATAGAGAAGACAATAGGAGCTCAGCCTCCGTCTCCCCTGTATAGGTCACAGAGCACAGCCACAAGCCTTTCCTATTAATTTCAATGGGGAAGCTCCTGTTTATTGTTGCCTATGTCCATGGGGTTTGCAGTAAAACATATATTAGGGCAAGATTGCTTAAGGTTTTGTCATCCCCCATAATAATGTTTAAAACATTTCAATAACAAAAAAAATAGAAACAGATCAGAAAAAGGAAAAACATGTTTTAGTATCACCAGAGTGCCTCCAGCTGTTGCAAAACTACAACTCTCAGCATGTCTGGACAACCTTTGCCTTGGAGTTATA
Organism: Hyla sarda; assembly: GCF_029499605.1. Lineage (NCBI taxonomy): Eukaryota > Metazoa > Chordata > Amphibia > Anura > Hylidae > Hyla > Hyla sarda. The sequence continues at coordinate 6,819,241 of NC_079200.1, read as the reverse complement.
GTTTTGCAACAGCTGGAGGCACACTGGTTGGGAAACACTGGTCTAATCAGTAAAAAAATAATCTAGGTGACACATTTATGGGGCCCCATAGTCACTTATTGTGTTTCCTGAGTTATTGCTTTCCTGGATATAAAGCTCAGATATAATCTCCTTATTCTTCAGATATAGGAGTCTTTTTATTAAACACACAATTGTCTGAACAGCTCGGAGGGTCATGTTAATCTGGATTCGCCCTATAGACTATTCGGGATCTAAAGGTAAAGGTGAAAGTGCAGGTAAGTGAACGTCTTCAGGTTGATGGAAAAGAATATGAAATGTCACCGAGAAGTAATAACATTCTATGTTACCTTTATATGGATGATCGCATGTAGAGATATATATACATGTGGTGGCCCGATACCGTATTGCATACCGTACCTAGTGTAGTGGTGCCCAAATTCAGAGTAACTATGCTCAGGTAGGGTCCCTCAGGTGGGACAGCCCCTAGTCACCTCTTATCTACTCTAATTCTCTAATGTTAATACCTGTATATATTTGGTAATAATGTATATTTAATATAATGCATAGTATACTCACCTTGTTTAGCGTCGCAGGACCTTCCGTCATGTGACTATGCTAATAACCTCTATGGTATGTTGGAGGATCTTTGGAGGTCCTTGGGTCACGTGTTACCCACAATCCTTTGTAATGGTGATTGACATCAGTATCATTAGCGTTAGTCCAGCCCCGGCCCATATAAGGGAGCTGTAGCCAATTATCGCTCTCTTGGGTTGCTGCTCTCGTGGATGCCGGACTAGCAGGACGGATCTGCGCAACTTACAAAGACATGCTAGGCCTTAAAACCTACCGGCCTCAGCGGAATGTAAACCGTGAGTTCTAAACTAATCTAATGCTAGCGTGACTACTGGACCGCAACGAATCCCCTAAATCCAGTGGAACAGCGCATATTATCCTAAAGACTGTAAACTGCTTAAGTCCCAACCTTTGTCAATCTCCAAAGAAAACTTGCATGTATAGCAACTGTTCCAGTTATGAAGCTTGCAGAAAATCTTCAGTAAAAGTTACAACTGTTTCAGAAAACTTTCCGGTTGTGGACATTCCATTATTATCTACCTACCTATCACTCTTGGGCTGTAGGACAAGCATTACTGAGGAGCCCTCACGCTGGCGTCAAGAATAGCAAGGGTTAACAAGCACCCTTTAGTCACCGCACAGCTACACTCCCCATACCCTACACCCCCCAGGCTATCACATATATAATATGCATCTTCTGGGGTTTATTCTTGGAGAATATTCATTAACCAGGTGGCACAAGAACACAAACATATCATGTCCCACATTATCTATCTATCTCATATCTATCTATCTCATATCTATCTATCTCATATCTATCTATCTATCTATCTATCTCATATCTATCTATCTATTTCATATCTATCTATCTCATATCTATCTATCTCATATCTTTCTATCTCATATCTATCTATCTATCTCATATCTATCTATCTATCTATCTATCTCATATCTATCTATCTATCTATCTCTAACTCATATCTCTATCTCATATCTATCTATCTCATATCTATCTATCTATCTATCTCATATCTATCTATCTCATATCTATCTATCGCATATCTATCTATCTCATATCTATCTATCTCATATCTATCTCATATCTATCTATCTATCTCATATCTCGTATCTATCTCATATCTATATCTATCTCCTATCTATCTATCTCCTATCTATCTATCTATCTATCTATCTCATATCTATCTATCTCATATCTATCTCATATCTATCTATCTCATATCTATCTATCTATCTATCTCATATCTCTATCTCATATCTATCTATCTCATATCTATCTATCTATCTATCTATCTCATATCTATCTATCTCATATCTATCTATCTATCTATCTCATATCTATCTATCTATCTCATATCTATCTATCTCATATCTATCTATCTCATATCTATCTCTCTCATATCTATCTATCTCATATCTATCTATCTATCTCATATCTATCTATCTCATATCTATCTATCTATCTCATATCTCGTATCTATCTCATATCTATCTATCTCATATCTATCTATCTCATATCTATCTATCTATCTCTCTCTCTCATATCTCTCTATCTCATATCTATCTATCTATCTATCTATCTCATATCTATCTATAGCTCATATCTATCTATCTCATATCTATCTCATATCTATCTATCTCATATCTATCTCTCTCATATCTATCTATCTATCTATCTATCTCATATCTATCTATCATCTATCTCGTATCTATCTATCTATCTCATATCTATCTCATATCTATCTATCTATCTCATATCTATCTATCTATCTCATATCTATCTATCTCATATCTCTCTATCTCATATCTATCTATCTCATATCTATCTATCTCTATATCTATCTATCTATCTATCTATCTCATATCTATCTATCTATCTATCTCATATCTATCATCTATCTCATATCTCTCTATCTCATATCTATCTATCTCATATCTATCTATCTCATATCTATCTCATATCTATCTCATATCTATCTATTTCATATCTATCTATCTCATATCTATCTCTCTCATATCTATCTATCTCATATCTATCTCTCTCATATCTATCTATCTATCTATCTATCTATCTATCTAACGTAGAAAGCAGCAGCACTCAATTCCGTGGAAAAATGTGTGGCTTTATTCAACCAAACATACAGGAGGCGACGTTTCAGCTGTCTCACACGGCCTTTGTCAAGCAGTGACTGGTACATAGTGTGGGGTTTATATAGTCAACAGGTGACAATCAATTAGTGTCATAATTGTTTACAAAACAAAGTGCAGCAGTACAGTGATTATTACGATCATAGATAGTAGGGCAAAATTAAACACCTTACATGCATCAGGCGCCTACCATACATGAAATAAACTCGGTGCAAAACAATAAGTAAACTCAAAACTGTTCACAACTTTTGTAAAGTGCATAATTGTGCATGTATTCACCGTGATGTGTGAATCTTCCGGGAGGGAGGAGTTCCGCCGCGCGTCTTCCATTCACCGGCACACACGAGGACGCCAACCAGTCCAGCCCAGGTCCGTCTCCTACGTATTTCCGGTTTGCGTCGGAAGTGATCTCATGGTAAACAAAAGCACGTGTATGGCTCGCGCTTGCGCCGGTACAACCGGTATCATAGGTACCACTATCGCATATGGACTGTCAGTAAGGGTAGCCAGGACCCAAGATGGCGTACAGCCCGCACTCACTCTAGTGCGCAAGCGCGAGCCATACACGTGCTTTTGTTTACCATGAGATCACTTCCGACGCAAACCGGAAATACGTAGGAGACGGACCTGGGCTGGACTGGTTGGCGTCCTCGTGTGTGCCGGTGAATGGAAGACGCGCGGCGGAACTCCTCCCTCCCGGAAGATTCACACATCACGGTGAATACATGCACAATTATGCACTTTACAAAAGTTGTGAACAGTTTTGAGTTTACTTATTGTTTTGCACCGAGTTTATTTCATGTATGGTAGGCGCCTGATGCATGTAAGGTGTTTAATTTTGCCCTACTATCTATGATCGTAATAATCACTGTACTGCTGCACTTTGTTTTGTAAACAATTATGACACTAATTGATTGTCACCTGTTGACTATATAAACCCCACACTATGTACCAGTCACTGCTTGACAAAGGCCGTGTGAGACAGCTGAAACGTCGCCTCCTGTATGTTTGGTTGAATAAAGCCACACATTTTTCCACGGAATTGAGTGCTGCTGCTTTCTACGTTGGATTTACTGGACCTGTGACCGGGTTTACCTGCAGCACCAGCATACACCTAACAGTGCTGCCCACCTTTCTATAATATCTATCTATCTATCTATCTATCTATCTATCTCATATCTATCTATATATCTCATATCTATCTATCTCATATCTATCTATCTATCTATCTCATATCTATCTATCTCATATCTATCTATCTCATATCTATCTATCTATCTATCTATCTCATATCTATCTATATATCTCATATCTATCTATATATCTCATATCTATCTATCTATCTATCTATCTATCTCATATCTATCTATATATCTCATATCTATCTATCTCATATCTATCTATCTATCTCATATCTATATATCTCATATCTATCTATCTCATATCTATCTATATATCTATCTATCTCATATCTATCTCATATCTATCTATATATCTCATATCTATCTATATATCTCATATCTATCTATATATCTCATATCTATCTATCTATCTCATATCTATATATCTCATATCTATCTCATATCTATCTATCTATCTATCTATCTCATATCTATCTCATATCTATCTATCTATCTCATATCTATCTATCTATCTATCTATCTCAAATCTATCTATCTATCTCATATCTATCTATCTATCTATCTATCTATCTCATATCTATCTCTCTATCTCAAATCTATCTCTATATCTATCTATCTATCTATCTATCTACTACAAAAACCAGATTGGAGCAGCACGTCCTATTGTAACATAGTGCTGGTGCAAGCGGCGTAAAAAGCTTTGGTCAAAGCAAGTCAGACATCTAGGGAGGAGGCCGCAGGACACAAAAATTGTTCAAGTGCAAAAAAACTGCGGTTTATTCCATGATAATACAAGCAAGCGACGTTTCAGCTGCCAGTGCAGCCTTTTTCAAGCAACACAATAGTGACCATACAAAGTATTTATATGTAAATGAACAAACACATCAATCAAATAAGTGATACATCAATAAGTGAAAGAAAGTTACAAAAGGTGCATCTAAGATATAGGGTCACTTCTACCACTATAATGACAATATTGCACAAGTGCCCAGTGATGTATTAAAATTAAATTACATATGAAAAAGCTACACATATTGTAGAAAATGGCATTTTAACAATAATTACAGCAGGTGAATCAAATGATTAGTAAACAAGGCGGGGGCAAGGTGGTCGCACCCATCGTACCTGTCTCTGTGTGTAGAGCCGTCGTTGCTATAGGTAACAATAGAATCCAAGTATGTAGTGTATATCTCCGCGCACTCAGAACGCCAGGAGCGGCCAGGCGACCATCCCACGTCACATGACCTGGGCGCCACGTGACCGCTCCCTGGTCTGTGAATGCGCACAAGGAGGAGAGTGTATACGGGAAGACCGGGCAGTCGAACGGCGTGATCCGAGACGTGTCCAGCCAAGGGCACGAATCAGAGCACAGTCGTGGCCGCACGGTCTCAATATGTATTGAGATAAGCCGTGCGACCGTAGGTGCGCCACGAACAAAGGCGCACGCCCGATCACAGGCAGTATATGTATGGTCTAGGGGGGAGATTTATCAAAACCTGTGCAGAGGAAGAGTGGTGCAGTTGCCCATAGCAACCAATCAGATCGCTGCTTTCATTTTCCACAGGCCTCTAAAGAGGCCTGTGGAAAATGAAAGCAGCGATCTGATTGGTTGCTATGGGCAACTGCACCACTCTTCCTCTGCACAGGTTTTGATAAATCTCCCCCATAGGTGTATGAATAAAATAGATAGTGTGGGTGAAGAAACAAATGAATGAAAATGTGTGTGTGTGGATAAAGTGTGTGAGTAAAACATAAAAAGTGAAAGTGTGTAGTGTAAATGAAACAAAAGATAAAAGAACATTTTTTTTAAATACAAATAAAAAATAAACAATAAATTAAAATAAATGAACAAAAACAGTAAATGAAAATTAATAAAAATATACTAAAATAAAATAAAGAATAATAATAGATATAGGGCTTCAATAATAAAGATGTAATGCAATCAAGGCAGTAATCCCGGCTCCACACATAAATGTCACACACATCGGGCTATTATTCGCCCAAACCCCTCGACTGCCCCTGCTCACCCCAGATAATTGGGGGAGTCACCACAAGGTCCCCGTCTGCGGCATATGTCAGCTCGGGTCCATAGTGGTAGGCTTATGGAGGTGGGTATTTTACCCAGGGCAGCCCCGCGATCATCTATCACTCACTGAGCAAGGCTACTAGAAAGTATTTGATGCCATCTATGTAAACAATGTAAATAAATACTCACTAGAGTAAATTAACCCCTTAAGGACTCAGCCCATTTTGGCCTTAAGGACTCAGCCAATTTAATTTTTACATTTTCATTTTTTCCTCCTCGCCTTCTAAAAATCATAACTCTTTTATATTTTCATCCACAGACTAGTATGAGGGCTTGTTTTTTGCGTGACCAGTTGTCCTTTGTAATGACATCACTCATTATATCATAAAATGTATGGCGCAACCAAAAAACACTATTTTTGTGGGGAAATTAAAACGAAAAACGCAATTTTGCTAATTTTGGAAGGTTTTGTTTTCACGCCGTACAATTTATGGTAAAAATGACATGTGTTCTTTATTCTTAGGGTCAATACGATTAAAATGATACCCATTATTACTTACTTTTATATTATTGTTGCACTTAAAAAAAATCACTAACTTTTTAACCAAATTAGTATTGTTACGCCTAGCGCTCCGGGTCCCCGCTCCTCCCCGGAGCGCTCACGGCGTCTTTCTTCCTGCAGCTCCCCGGTCAGTCCCGCTGACCGTGAGCGCTGCACTGTCATGGCCGTCGGGGATGCGATTCGCACAGCGGGACGCGCCCGCTCGCGAATCGCATCCCAGGTCACTTACCCGTCCCGGTCCCCTGCTGTCATGTGCTGGCGCGCGCGGCTCCGCTCTCTAGGGCGCGTGCGCGCCAGCTCTCTGAGACTTAAAGGGCCAGTGCACCAATGATTGGTGCCTGGCCCAATTAGCTTAATTGGCTTCCACCTGCTCCCTGGCTATATCTGCTCACTGCCCCTGCACTCCCTTGCCGGATCTTGTTGCCTTGTGCCAGTGAAAGCGTTTAGTGTGTCCAAAGCCTGTGTTACCTGAACTCCTGCTATCCATCCTGACTACGAACCTTGCCGCCTGCCCCCGACCTTCTGCTACGTCTGACCTTGCCTCTGCCTAGTCCTTCTGTCCCACGCCTTCTCAGCAGTCAGCGAGGTAGAGCCGTTGCTAGTGGATACGACCTGGTTGCTACTGCCGCAGCAAGACCATCCCGCTTTGCGGCGGGCTCTGGTGAAAACCAGTAGCCTCTTAGAACCGGTCCACTAGCACGGTCCACGCCAATCCCTCGCTGACACAGCGGATCCACAACCCGTAAGCCGAATCGTGACAGTAGATCCGGCCATGGATCCCGTTGAGGTGCCGCTGCCAAGTCTCGCTGACCTATCCACGGTGGTCGCCCAGCAATCGCAGCAAATTGCCCAACAAGGACAGCAGCTGTCGCAGTTGACCGCCACGTTACAGCAACTTCTGCCTCTGCTACAGCAACAACCATCTCCTCCACCAGCTCCTGCACCTCCTCCGCAGCGAGTGGCCGCTCCTAGCCTCCACTTGTCCCTGCCGGACAAATTTGATGGGGACTCCAGACTCTGCCGTGGATTTTTGTCTCAGTGTTCCCTGCATATGGAGATGTTGTCGGACTTGTTTCCTACAGAACGGTCTAAGGTGGCGTTCGTAGTAAGCCTTCTTTCAGGAAAGGCCTTGTCTTGGGCCACACCGCTCTGGGACCGCAATGATCCTGCCACAGCCACAGTCCAGTCCTTCTTCGCTGAAGTCCGGAGTGTCTTCGAGGAGCCAGCCCGAGCTTCTTCTGCCGAGACTGCCCTGCTGAACCTGGTCCAGGGTAATTCTTCAGTGGGCGAGTACGCCATCCAATTTCGTACTCTTGCTTCCGAGTTATCATGGAATAACGAGGCTCTCTGCGCGACCTTTAAAAAAGGCCTATCCAGTCGCATCAAGGATGTGCTGGCCGCACGAGAGATTCCTGCCAACCTCCAAGAACTCATCCATTTGGCTACCCGCATTGACATGCGTTTTTCTGAGCGACACCAAGAGCTCCGCCAGGAAAAAGACTTAGATCTCTGGGCACCTCTCCCACAGCATCCTTTGCAGTCTACGCCTGGGCCTCCCGCCGAGGAGGCCATGCAAGTGGATCGGTCTCGCCTGACCCAGGAAGAGAGGAATCGCCGTAGAGAGGAAAATCTCTGTCTGTACTGTGCCAGTACCGAGCATTTCTTGGTGGATTGCCCTATCCGTCCTCCACGCCTGGGAAACGCACGCACGCACCCAGCTCACGTGGGTGTGGCGTCTCTTGGTTCTAAGTCGGCTTCTTCACGTCTCACGGTGCCAGTGCGGATTTCTCCTTCAGCCAACTCCTCCCTCTCAGCCGTGGCCTGCTTGGACTCTGGTGCCTCTGGAAATTTTATTTTGGAGTCGTTTGTGAATAAATTCAGCATCCCGGTGACCCGTCTCGTCAAGCCGCTCTACATTTCCGCGGTCAATGGAGTCAGACTGGATTGCACCGTGCGTTACCGCACAGAACCCCTCTTGATGTCTATTGGACCCCACCACGAAAGGATTGAGCTCTTCGTTCTCCCCAATTGTACCTCTGAGGTTCTCCTTGGACTACCCTGGCTTCAACACCATTCCCCAACCCTGGATTGGTCCACAGGGGAGATCAAGAGCTGGGGTTCCTCTTGTTTCAAGGACTGCCTTCAACCGGTTCCCAGTACTCCCTGCCGTGACCCTGTGGTTCCCCCTGTAACCGGTCTCCCTAAGGTCTTTATGGACTCTGCCTGCCATAAGAAGTGCCTCTCCCCCCCTCCCAGTCCAGTCAGGCAAGCCTCGGTGCCTCCCCATGGCTCCCGTCCTTGTGTCTCCCTGCCCCGTGCCAACCTTCACCCTCTGCCCTCCCTCCTCATTCCAACTCCTGCTGTACTGCCTGCCGTTGAGGAAACCATCCATTCTTTCCCGGTGTCCTCATCCCAGGGGAGGCAGTCACCGGACAAAAAAAAGGGGAGACCTAAGGGGGGGGGGGTACTGTTACGCCTAGCGCTCCGGGTCCCCGCTCCTCCCCGGAGCGCTCACGGCGTCTTTCTTCCTGCAGCTCCCCGGTCAGTCCCGCTGACCGGGAGCGCTGCACTGTCATGGCCGTCGGGGATGCGATTCGCACAGCGGGACGCGCCCGCTCGCGAATCGCATCCCAGGTCACTTACCCGTCCCGGTCCCCTGCTGTCATGTGCTGGCGCGCGCGGCTCCGCTCTCTAGGGCGCGCGCGCGACAGCTCTCTGAGACTTAAAGGGCCAGTGCACCAATGATTGGTGCCTGGCCCAATTAGCTTAATTGGCTTCCATCTGCTCCCAGACTATATCTGATCTCCTCCCATGCACTCCCTTGCCGGATCTTGTTGCCTTGTGCCAGTGAAAGCGTTTAGTGTTGTCCAAGCCTGTGTTACCTGAACCCTTGCTATCCATCTTGACTACGAACCTTGCCGCCTGCCCCCGACCTTCTGCTACGTCTGACCTTGCCTCTGCCTAGTCCTTCTGTCCCACGCCTTCTCAGCAGTCAGCGAGGTTGAGCCGTTGCTAGTGGATACGACCTGGTTGCTACTGCCGCAGCAAGACCATCCCGCTTTGCGGCGGGCTCTGGTGAAAACCAGTAGCCTCTTAGAACCGGTCCACTAGCACGGTCCACGCCAATCCCTCGCTGACACAGCGGATCCACAACCCGTAAGCCGAATCGTGACAAGTATGTTTATAATCCCTTTATTTTGATGACCTCTAACTTTTTTATTTTTCCGTATAAGCGGCGGTATGGGGGCTCATTTTTTGCGCCATGATCTGTACTTTTTTTTGATACCACATTTGCATATAAAAAACTTTTAATACACTTTTTATAATTTTTTTTTAAATAAAATGTATTAAAAAAGTAGGAATTTTGGACTTTTTTAAATTTTTTTTGTTCACGCCGTTCACCGTACGGGATCATTAACATTTTATTTTAATAGTTCGGACATTTACGCACGCAGCGATACCAAATATGTCTATAAAAAATGTTTTTTACGCTTTTTGGGGGTAAAATAGGAAAAAACGGACGTTTTACTTTTTTATTGGGGGAGGGGATTTTTCACTTTTTTTTTACTTTTACATTTTTTTACATTTTTTTTTACACTTGAATAGTCCCCATAGGGGACTATTCATAGCAATACCATGATTGCTAATACTGATCTGTTCTATGTATAGGACATAGAACAGATCAGTATTATCGGTCATCTCCTGCTCTGGTCTGCTCGATCACAGACCAGAGCAGGAGACGCCGGGAGCCGCACGGAGGAAGGAGAGGGGACCTCCGTGCGGCGTTATGAATGATCGGATCCCCGAAGCAGCGCTGCGGGCGATCCGATCGTTCATTTAAATCGCGAACTCCCGCAGATGCCGGGATCTGTATTGATCCCGACACCTGAGGGGTTAATGGCGGACGCCCGTGAGATCGCGGGCGTCGGCCATTGCCGGCGGGTCCCTGGCTGCGATCAGCAGCCGGGATCAGCCGTGCATGACACGGGCATCGCTCCGATGCCCGCGGTTATGCTTAGGACGTAAATGTACGTCCTGGTGCGTTAAGTACCACCTCACCAGGACGTACATTTACGTCCTGCGTCCTTAAGGGGTTAAAGTCAAAATAAAACCAATGTACAATAAAGTAAAAAATAAAACATAAATAATAATAAAAAAAAATAATATAAAATTGTGGAAGTATGCAGAAAAATGAAACAAATGGTAAATAAAAATGAATAAAAAAAATAAATAAAAAATAATAATGGCAAATAATTAATAAATGATGAATAAAGAATAATAAATAAAATTAAAGCCAAATAAAAAGTGTATACAATGAGAGTAAAGATGATTAAATATGTGAAAGTAAGAGTGAGAAAAAAAGAGCGATGTGAGAAAAAGAGCATGTGTTCATATATGAAAAAAATGATGTAGGTGGGTCAAAGTGTGTGAAAAATACACTAATAGTGAATCAACATAACATTTATTTTCACCATGGCAGCACAAAAATGGCTAGCAATTTTCTATACATATCATATTTAAGAGACTGTAGGTAGGAGTATCTGCGGCCACCTTGTTCCCAAAATTATCTAAAAAAAGAAAGAAAAGAAAAACATTTTTTAAACATTTAAAAAAAAAAAACATAATAGTATTTAATTATATTTAGGATAGTATATGTAAACGGTCACTACCCTACTCCAAGAGTACATCAATTCATTCTGACGCCAATATTATGCATTGTAAATTTGAGGCGTGATGGTAAAATCTACATTGAGCCCCCTAGGTCTGAGGGCTTGTGTCTCAAAGATCCATTTAAGTTCCAATTTCTTAAGTTTACTGGTGCGATCGCCCCCTCTCTTTAATGGGGGGGGGGGGGACATGATCCACCAGAACAAACTTCAGATCCCATTCCGAGTGGCCTTTTTCTATACAGTGTTTTGCCACCGGCAAGTCAAGTCGTTTTTTGCGAACCGTGTATCTGTGGTGGTTAATGCGGGTTTTGAAATCCCATGTGGTCTCACCCACATAGATGAGGCCACATGGGCATACCAAAATATAGATGACAAATGTCGAAGTACATGTTAAGTAGTGTTTCAATTTATAGATCTTGCCGGTGGCAGGGTGTACAAACTGGGGTCCCTTCAGCATCTGTGGACAATTGATACACTGGCAACAGGGATATGAACCCTTATTTTGTACGGTTAAATACCGTTGTGTCGAGATACATCTTGATATGTCCGCCTTCACAAGTCTCTGAGCTTCTCAGACAAGATGATCTTAGATTCAGACCAACTCCTCTCTGCTCTGCGGTTCCTGGGAAGGAGGGGTTTTATGGACATGTACTTGTAGCCATCTTAGATTTTTTTTAGTTCCAGCAGAGCCAGCAAAGAAACAGGACACAGGGGCACAGCCCATTAAGGATCCTGGTTTAAAGAGTGCCTGCAGCAGCTGAGAGGAATCTGCTAGCAGGTAAGAGGAAATCCAGTGTTGGTAGCAGGAAAGCCTCGTGAGCAGGGAAGGGAACTTACCTAATTTACAGCAGGGAACCCTGGACTAACAGACCGATAAAAAGACTTTGAGATCTCTTTGTGGAAATTTTTTGACTTTTGGCCAAGTAACGCTGAGGTGCAGGACTTTGTATGGGCCCCATCTATTCTATGTGCACCAACTGAACGTACCCAATGGCCGCTAGGATGAAGATTAGGATGGGCCAAAGGTGTGTTTGTGGGTGGGTGAGACCTATATACAGACCTATTTGTCTGATTTTGTGCTAAATTATACCTTACTGTTATGATGTTATGAAAGGGCGGTTTTCTTTATGCAACACAATGTTAGTTCCAAGTTTGCTTTGCGTCACTTTCATTAGTCTCTCAGAAATGTTCCCAGAGGGACCCCACATTCATACCCTGGATGACCCGTTGGGGGGAGGCGCTGGACACACTATAGGCAGGTGGCCATGACTGGCCTACCGGGATACCGGGAAATTTCCTGGTGGGCCGCAGGACCTGGAGACGCTTAGATATGTGGCCACAGATGGGTCACATTAGGGACATCCCTGTCTTTGCCCCGGTTACCTCTCGGAGGCCACCAGCCCCGCGTTAACTTTTAAAAACTTAGTGGCCCCTGGGAGGTTGCGCACACAGGGACATCACTGACGTCCCGTGCGTGCGCCCATACTAACAGAGCCGAGCGGAGCGGTGAGGAGGACGTGCGCACATGGTAAGTGACCAGCGGAAGGTCATCTTCAGCATTCCGACCACCGCTCCCGGGTCACGATCTACCCATAGGCCTTAGCAGTAGATCGTCACCCCGGAGCGGTGGTCGGAATACTGAAGTGGGGCAGTAAACAGGAATACAGCCTCCAGCCATACACTGTATATGGCTGAAGGCTGTATTTCTGTGGGGGAACTTTACTGCACCTAATGTGGGTAACTATACTGCACCTAATGTGGGTAACTGTACTGCACCTAATGTGGGTAACTGTACTGCACCTAATGTGGGGAACTATACTGCACCTAATGTGGGGAACTATACTGCACCTAATGTGGGGGAACTATACTGCACCTAATGTGGGGGAACTATACTGCACCTAATGTGGGGGAACTATACTGCACCTAATGTGAGGAGCTATACTGCACCTAATGTGGGGAACTATACTGCACCTAATGTGGGGAACTATACTGCACCTAATGTGGGGGTACTATACTGCACCTAATGTGGGGAACTATACTGCACCTAATGTGGGGAACTATACTGCGCCTAATGTGGGGGAGCTATACTGCACCTAATGTGGGGAACTGTACTGCACCTAATGTGGGGAAACTATACTGCACCTAATGTGGAGAGTAATACTGCACCTAATGTGAGGGACTATACTGCACCTAATGTGGGGAACTATACTGCACCTAATGTGGGGAACTATACTGCACCTAATGTGGGGAACTATACTGCACCTAATGTGGGGAACTATACTACACCTAATGTGGTGAACTATACTGCACCTAATGTGGGGAACTATACTGCGCCTAATGTGGGGGAGCTATACTGCACCTAATGTGGGGAACTATACTGCACCTAATGTGGGGAACTATACTGCGCCTATTGTGGGGGAGCTATACTGCACCTAATGTGGGGAACTATATGGCGCATAATGTGGGGAACTATACTGCACCTAATGTGGGAGGAACTATACTGCACCTAATGTGGGGAAATTGTACTGCACCTAATGTGGGAGTAACTATACTGCACCTAATGTGGGGGAACTATACTGCACCTAATGTGGGTGACTATACTGCACCTAATGTGGGGAACTATACTGCACCTAATGTGGGGAACTATACTGCACCTAATGTGGGGAACTATACTGCACCTAATGTGGGGGAACTATACTGCACCTAATGTGGGGGGACTATACTGCACCTAATGTGGGGAGCTATACTGCACCTAATGTATGGGACTATACTGCACCTAATGTGGCGGAACTATACTGCACCTAATGTGGAGGAACTATACTGCACCTAATGTGGGGAACTATACTGCACCTAATGTGGGGAACTATACTGCACCTAATGTGGGGAACTATACTGCACCTAATGTGGGGAACTATACTGCACCTAATGTGGGGAACTATACTGCACCTAATGTGGGGGAACTATACAGCGCCCAATGTGGGGGAACTATACTGCACCTAATGTGGGGATCTATACTGCACCTAATGTGGAGGAACTATACTGCACCTAATGTGGGGAACTATACTGCACCTAATGTGGGGAACTATACTGCACCTAATGTGGGAGGAACTATACTGCGCCTTATGTGGGGGAACTATACTGCACCTAAAGTGGGGGACTATACTTCACCTAATGTGGGGGACTATACTGCACCTATTGTGGGGGAACTATACTGCACCTAATATGGGGGACTATACTGCACCTAATGTGGGGAACTATACTGCACCTAATGTGGGGAGCTATACTGCACCAAATGTGGGGGAGCTATACTGCACCTAATGTGGGGGACTATATTGCACCTAATGTGGGGAGCTATACTGCACCTAATGTGGGGAGCTATTCTGCACCTAATGTGGGGGACTATACTGCACCTAATGTGGAGGACTGTACTGCACCTAATGTGGGGAACTATACTGCAGCTAATGTGCGGAACTATACTGCAGCTAATGTGGGGGAACTATACTGCACCTAATGTGGGGGAACTATACTGCACCTAATGTGGGGAACTATACTGCACCTAATGTGCGGGAACTATACTGCAGCTAATGTGGGGAACTATACTGTGCCTAATGTGGGGGAGCTATACTGCACCTAATGTGGGGAACTATACTGCGCATAATGTGGGGAACTATACTGCACCTAATGTGGGATGAACTATGCTGCACCTAATGTGGGGGAATTGTACTGCACCTAATGTGGGAGTAACTCTACTGCCCCTAATGTGGGGGAACTATACTGCACCTAATGTGGGGGACTATACTGCACCTAATGTGGGGAACTATACTGCACCTAATGTGGGGAGCTATACTGCACCAAATGTGGGGGAGCTATACTGCACCTAATGTGGGGGACTATATTGCACCTAATGTGGGGAGCTATACTGCACCTAATGTGGGGAGCTATTCTGCACCTAATGTGGGGGACTATACTGCACCTAATGTGGAGGACTGTACTGCACCTAATGTGGGGAACTATACTGCAGCTAATGTGCGGAACTATACTGCACCTAATGTGGGGGAACTATACTGCACCTAATGTGGGGGAACTATACTGCACCTAATGTGGGGAACTATACTGCACCTAATGTGCGGGAACTATACTGCAGCTAATGTGGGGAACTATACTGTGCCTAATGTGGGGGAGCTATACTGCACCTAATGTGGGGAACTATACTGCGCATGATGTGGGGAGCTATACTGCACCTAATGTGGGGGAATTGTGCTGCACCTAATGTGGGAATAACTCTACTGCCCCTAATGTGGGGGAACTATACTGCACCTAATGTGGGGGACTATACTGCACCTAATGTGGGGAACTATACTGCACCTAATGTGGGGAACTATACTTTACCTAATGTGGGGAACTATACTGCACCTAATGTGGGGAACTATACTGCACCTAATGTGGGGAACTATACTGCACCTAATGTGGGGAGCTATACTGCACCTAATGTGGGGGAACTATACTGCATCTAATGTGGCGAGCTATACTGCACCTAATGTGGGGGACTATACTGCACCTAATGTGGGGATCTATACTGCACCTAATGTGGGGAAACTATACTGCACCTAATGTGGGGAGCTATTCTGCACCTAGTGTGGGGGAACTATACTGCACCTAATGTGGGGGACTATACTGCACCTAATGTGGGGAACTATACTGCACCTAATGTGGGGGAACTATACTGCACCTAATGTGGGGGGACTATACTGCAGCTAATGTGGGGGAACTATACTGCACCTAATGTTGAGAACTATACTGCACCTAATGTGGGGGAACTATACTGCACCTAATGTGGGGGAACTATACTGCACCTAATGTGGGGGAACTATACTGCACCTAATGTGGGGGAACTATACTGCACCTAATGTGGAGAACTATACTGCACCTAATGTGGGGAACTATACTGCACCTAATGTGGAGAACTATACTGCACCTAATGTGGGGAACTATACTGCACCTAATGTGGGGGAACTATACTGCACCTAATGTGGGGGAACTATACTGCACCTAATGTGGAGAACTATACTGCACCTAATGTGGGGGAACTATACTGCACCTAATGTGGAGAACTATACTGCACCTAATGTGGGGGAACTATACTGCACCTAATGTGGAGAACTATACTGCACCTAATGTGGAGAACTATACAGCGCCCAATGTGGGGGAACTATACTGCACCTAATGTGGGGGACTATACTGCACCTAATGTGGAGGAACTATACTGCACCTAATGTGGGGGAACTATACTGCACCTAATGTGGGGGAGCTATACTGCACCTAATGTGGGGGAACTATACTGCACCTAATGTGGGGGAACTATACTGCACCTAATGTGGGGGAACTATATTTTACCTTTTATGAACAAGAAGATGACGACGTGCTGGTATAGTGACGCAACACTATGAGGCTGGTATGTAATTTTTTAGGGGGGCGGTCTTCACATCCAGTCCGGCCCTGACTATAGGGTCAGTTCATTGGCGGATCCACATTGTAAAATATGTAACATGTGACCCAACCCTAAATTGGCTGTCCGGGCATGCTGGGAGTTGAAGTTTTGCAACATCTAGAGGGCCACAGATTGAGACCACTGACTTATATATACCCATAGGCATAAGGACAACTCCCAGCATTCATGGACAGCCAAAGACTGCCGAGATGAGAAGGAAGCCTTGATTTACCTTTCAGGGACAGTGTAGAACCCCTGGAGGAGGCAGACAGGCCTTTGGCTATTTGGGCATGCTGGGAGTTGAAGTTTCGTAACATCTGGAGGGCCAAAGTTTGAGACCACTTCTGTAGAGCACAAACCAAAGAGGATGTGCGGTATAGATAAAGGGATCGCTGGCCTCATGCATCATTAACTATTTAACTGCCCCATGCAGACGTTAGACCTTGTCACGCCCCCTCCCATGGACATGAATGCAGGGGGCGTGGTGTGACCGAAGCAGCAGCACAGAATGTGGGGGCTGCATGGAGATCGCGGGGAGGGGGCAGGTGTGGGGTGTCCCAGCGGCCCCCCACGATCAGACATCTCATCCCCTATCGTATTCCACGTTTCGCCTCTTACGTATCATGCAGCGCGATGCTCAGTCTCTTCCTCCCGTGACGGATAATATTTATATTCCATACCTGGGAGACCATCTTGAGTCTTCTGAAGAGTCGTCTACACGAGTAGAATAATTGAGCGCGGGCACAGATGAGCGCCTACACGATGGATAGTGGAATAAATTAAAAGCAGCAGCGTCTTCCATTACCCGCAGTGATTTAATGGCTCCGCGCCCACGAAGCGGAGAGGAATCGGCTCTGGGCTTTTGGTTTGTAAAACAGAAAAATGGAGCAAAAACAACAACAACAATTGTCAATGGTCCGAATGAATGGAGGTCGGGGTCTGTAAATGGGAGCGCACGGCGCTGTCCTTCTACGCATGGAGCGCCGCTCTTCACATGTGCTAGGAAATTCAATTCTTTATGAATTTCTTTTTAGTCTTGCCCACAGTGCTCTCTGCTGACACCTCTGTCCGTGTCAGGAACTGTCCAGAGCAACATAGGTTTGCTATGAGGATTTTCTCCCACTCTGGACAGTCCCTGATACGGACAGAGGTGTCAGCAGAGAGCACTGTGGTCAAGACAAAAAAGAAATTGAAAAAGAACAAAATGTCCTCTGTAGCATACAGCTGCTAATAAGTACTGGAAGGATAAAGATTTTTTTTTAATTAGAAGTCATTTACAAATCTGTGTAACTTTCTGGCACCAGTTCATTATCATTAAAAAAAAAATAAAAGTTTTCCACCGGAGTACCCCTTTAAGGATGTGGCACAGATTTGTGAGAATGGGGAAATTCTAAAAATTTGAAAACTTTCGGAAATAGTTTGGTTTGAGGAATGAACATACTTTTTGGTAAAGGATTTTATTAGATGTTAAGAAGAGTTCATCTCATAAGAAATATCAAATTATGCAATTAAGAATAATTTACCATTTTTACTATTCACCGCTACTTTTAAAGGGGTACTCCGGCGCTAAGACATCCCAAAGGATAGGGGATAAGATGCCTGATCGCGGGGGTGCCGCCGCTGGGGACCCCCGTGATCTTGCACGCAGCACCCCGTTACAATCAGTCCCCGGAGCATGTTCGCTCCGGGTCTGATGACTGGCGATCATGGGGACCGGAGTATTGTGACGTCACGGCTCCGCCCCCTCAATGCAAGCCTATGGGAGGGGGCGTGACGCCCCCTCCCATAGGCTTGCATTGAGGGGGCGGATCATGGGGGGGCCGGAGTATTGTGACGTCACAGCTCCGCCTCCTCAATGCAAGCCTATGGGAGGGGGCATGACGCGAACGTGCTCCGGGGACTCATTGTAACCGGGGGTGCTGCGTGCAAGATCATGGGGGTCCCCAGGGGCGGGACCCCCGCGATCAGGCATCTTATCCCCTATCCTTTGGATAGGGGATAAGATGTCTTAGCGCCGGAGTACCCCTTTAAAACAGATATGGAGAATGCAGATTGTGGGAATGTCGATGCAGATTTAGTTCATTTGCTATGGGAATGCCCCGGAGTGAAAGAATTTTGGCAAAAAGTATTCCTAATGATTGAAAACAAATTGAATAGTGTTGAGCGCGAATATTCGTAATGCAAATTTTTCTGGCGAGTATCGTCAATTCGGGATTTTGTGAATATTTCGAATATAGCGCTATATATTCGTAATGATGAATATTCTTAATAATTTTTTTTTCACATGCAAATTTTTATGCGAATTTTCCATGCAAATTTTCGTTTTTTTTCATATATATTTTTCACATGCAAATTTTTATGCAAATTTGTATGCTAATTTTTCATGCGAAATTTCACATTGGAAAAAAAAAGCGAATGAACATAGCGAATATGCAAATTTCACACGAATATAGGACGAATAATCATCAATATATTTGCGAAATATCGCGAATTCGAAAATGGCCCCTCCTGCTCATCACTAAAATTGGATATCAAGAGGGAATGGTTGGGGACAGAGATTATTCTAGGAGATCTGGATAATATTAGCAAGGGCCGAGAAATGTTAAACTGTACCGTAATTAACCCCTTAAGGACTCAGCCCATTTTGGCCTTAAGGACTCAGACAATTTAATTTTTACGTTTTCATTTTTTCCTCCTCGCCTTCTAAAAATCATAACTCTTTTATATTTTCATCCACAGACTAGTATGAGGGCTTGTTTTTTGCGTGACCAGTTGTCCTTTGTAATGACATAACTCATTATATCATAAAATTTTGCAAATTTTGGAAGGTTTTGTTTTCGCGCCGTACAATTTATGGTAAAAATGACGTGTGTTCTTTATTCTGAGGGTTAATACGATTAAAATGATACCCATTATTATATACTTTTATATTATTGTTGCGCTTAAAAAAAATCACAAACTTTTTAACCAAATTAGTACGTTTAGAATCCCTTTATTTTGATGACCTCTAACTTTTTTATTTTTCCGTATAAGCGGCGGTATGGGGGCTCATTTTTTGCGCCATGATCTGTACTTTTTTTGATACCACATTTGCATATAAAAAACTTTTAATACATTTTTTATAATTTTTTTTAATAAAATGTATTAAAAAAGTAAGAATTTTGGACTTTTTTAATTTTTTTTCGTTCACGCCGTTCACCGTACGGGATGATTAACATTTTATTTTAATAGTTCGGACATTTACACACGCGGCGATACCAAATATGTCTATAAAAAATGTTTTTTACGCTTTTTGGGGGTAAAATAGGAAAAAACGGACGTTTTACTTTTTTATTGGGGGAGGGGATTTTTCACTTTTTTTTTACTTTTACATTTTTTTACATTTTTTTTTTACACTTGAATAGTCCCCATAGGGGACTATTCATAGCAATACCATGATTGCTAATACTGATCTGTTCTATGTATAGGACATAGAACAGATCAGTATTATCGGTCATCTTCTGCTCTGGTCTGCTCGATCACAGACCAGAGCAGGAGACGCCGGGAGCCGCACGGAGGAAGGAGAGGGGACCTCCGTGCGGCGTTATGAATGATCGGATCCCCGCAGCAGCGCTGCGGGCGATCCGATCGTTCATTTTAATCGCGAACTCCCGCAGATGCCGGGATCTGTATTGATCCCGGCACCTGAGGGGTTAATGGCGGACGCCCGCGAGATCGCGGGCGTCGGCCATTGCCGGCGGGTCCCTGGCTGCGATCAGCAGCCGGGATCAGCCGCGCATGACACGGGCATCGCTCCGATGCCCGCGGTTATGCTTAGGACGTAAATGTACGTCCTGGTGCGTTAAGTACCACCTCACCAGGACGTACATTTACGTCCTGCGTCCTTAAGGGGTTAAAGGGGTATTCCAGGCCCAAAAATGTTTTTTATATAGCAACTGGCTCCGGAAAGTTAAACAGATTTTGTAAATTACTTCTATTAAAAAATCTTAATCCTTCCAATAGTTATTAGCTTCTGAAGTTTTCTGTCTAACTGCTCATTGATAATGTCACGTCCTGGGAGCTGTGCATGATGGGAGAATATCCCCATAGGAACTGCACAGCTCCCGGGACGTGAGTCATCAGAAAGCAGTTAGACAGAAAAGAACAACTCAACTTCAGAAGCTAATAACTATTGCAAGGATTAAGATTTTTTAATCAAAGTAATTTACAAATCTGTTTAACTTTTCGGAGCCAGTTGATATATAAAAAAAAGTTTTGGCCTGGAATACCCCTTTAAACCCCTTTAAATATGAGAAGATCAGAGTGGATAGATTGAATGTATAGAAGGAGGATGGTTGCCTTCTTCTTTTTTTTTTATGGCGTGGGGTAGGCGGTGGGAGGGGGATTGTATTGTAGAGATGTGGTATTGTTGTATACTTTGTACTGTTAGAGGTACTGATAATTCATAAAAAAAAATTAAGATAAAATAAGATCCCTTGTTTGTAAGTGTGAGGTCACTTTTCTCCCTCCTACACACCAGTCACCCCTCCCATTGAAGCACACCTGAGCTCCCTTCCATGCTGTGCAGTGCTGTAAACTACAATTCCCTGCAGCCCTGTGGAGACTGATCTCCCTCCCACCCAGCGGTCTCTCCACCCATTGAAGTACAGACAGGCTCCCGTTCAACACCAGACTAGTGATGTCATGTCTCGGGCCGTACTTCAACCTGGGAAAAGCTGAGACAGCACTCATTTTGTATGCTGTTAAAAATAAACATCGGGGCAAAGATCACATAAGAATTGCAAGACAACCATGAAACACAGGTACAGACATTATATTATGAACGACGCTAACATTTCCTCATCTTCTGGGGGAGACCTTTTTCTATCTGGTCTTAGGACTTTACTTGTAAATTGACCTGATTGTACGTGGTCCAAACCCCAGACTAGGCTTCAGCCAAAACCAAATTTCACAGCTTAATAATTGGTGTAGAATTTTAAAATGTATAAACGTTAGTGTTTCCTTATGGGAATCAAGGTCAAGGTAGTCTTCTGGTTGAGTACTTTGTTTACCTGGATATAGTCCTTAAAGGGGGACTCCACCCCCAGACATCTGAACTTCACTCCGTGCCAGATGACTGGGCGGAGGCTCGTGATGTCACTTGATGCCCCGCTTGTGACATTATGACCACGCCCCCTCAATGCAAGTCTATGGGAAGGGGCGTTGCATTGAGGGGGCGTGGCCGTGACATCACGAGCCTCCGGTGCTGCACCTAATGTTCTGAATAAACACAGGGTGCTGCTGGGAGATCCCTGGGGGTTCCCCAGCGGCGGGACCCCCGTGATCGGACATCTTATCCCCTATCCTTTGGATAGGGTATAAGATGTCTAGGGGCAGAGTACCCCTTTAAGCCATTGACTATACTGTAATATGCATGTGACCAGATATCACCTTGGAGCCTAAGCCCAATTTCTCAAAGACGGGTTCCATGTTTTGGAGCCTATGAAATGATGTTGAGTTACAGGGCAGTGTTCAAGGCCTTACGTCTGCATAGGGCAGCTAAACAGTTACCTGAAAGGTAAATCAAGGCTTCCTTCTCATCTCAGCAGTCTTTGGCTGTCCATGAATGCTGGGAGTTGTCCTTATGCCTATGGGTATATATAAGTCAGTGGTCTCAAACTGCGGCCCTCTAGATATTGCAAAACTTCAACTCCCAGCATGCCCGGACAGCCAATTTAGGGTTGGGTCACACGTTACGTATTTTATGCTTTGGATCCACCAATGAACTGACCCTATAGGGTCGTGTCATTGGCGGCTCCACAGCGTAAAATACTCTCTGGATCCGTTATGTGTGACCCAACCCTTAGGGACAGAGGTGTCAGCAGAGAGCACTGTGGTCAGACTGGAAAAAACTACACAACTTCCTGTGGAGCATACAGCAGCTGATAAGTACAGGAAGGATTAAGATTTAGAAATCTGTATAACTTTCTGGCACCAGTTGATTTAAAAAAAAAAATTAGTTTTTCACTGGAGTACCACTTTAACCCTAAAATGCCACTTCAGCTTCCTGTGCCCATGTTACGCTTCTGCCTCCGACTTGAGATGAACAAAACATTGGCGCTACACAAACAAATATAACGCAAATAAATATAAAGCTTTTTCTACTGGAGGGAGTTAAAATGCATGAAATACTGGAGGAAGAATCTTAGGTTCAATCCCTGGTAACGGTCATCCCCTGGGGAATCATTTATAGCGCGCACCTCTATTACATATATATATATACTCGCACATACAGGACGCTTTTTCTTGAACATAAAATGCTAAATGTTATTACGTTGCAGAGAATCTCATCAGGTTGAGTGGGGGCAGAATGGGGATCTCCGGGCCCCGCACCGGCCTTATTTCATGCCTGAGCGGTTAATGCCGTCCGGCTCCGATATCAATATCGCTCCTTCACAGTTATGGCCGCCGCCTCTTCCCGGCTGCTATGAGGTTAATAACATCTCTGCCGGAGCTGGAATTACAGGCCTGGAATGAAATAAACACAAAACCAACGCTGGGGAAACGATGGCGCTCCGGGAGACGCGCACAAGACGTATCTCCGTAAGATGAACTATTACACATACGATCCCCTCGTAGGCTGCAATTAAACATCGCGGGGCGGAGACCCGAGCGGCCATGTTACCGATTCCCTTCTCAGAGCTAAAAGCTTTATTTCCCGGGAATATCCTGCTGGGTAGGGAGGGAGCTCCAGACAAGTAAGACAAATCTAGGGAGGAGGAGGAGGAGGAGCTCCAGACAAGTAATACAAGTCTATGGAGGGGGGAGGAGGAGCTCCAGATAAGTAAGACAAGTCTATGGAGGGGGGAGGAGGAGCTCCAGACAAGTAATACAAGTCTATGGAGGGGGAGGAGGGAGCTCCAGACAAGTAATACAAGTCTATGGAGGGGGGAGGAGGAGCTCCAGATAAGTAAGACAAGTCTATGGAGGGGGGAGGAGGAGCTCCAGACAAGTAATACAAGTCTATGGAGGGGGAGGAGGGAGCTCCAGACAAGTAATACAAGTCTATGGAGGGGGAGGAGGGAGCTCCAGACAAGTAATACAAGTCTATGGAGGGGGAGGAGGAGCTTCAGACAAGTAATAGAAGTCTATGGAGGGGGGAGGAGGGAGCTCCAGACAAGTAATAGAAGTCTATGGAGGGGGGAGGAGGAGGGAGCTTCAAACAAGTAATACAAGTCTATGGAGGGAGGAGGAGCTCCAGACAAGTAATACAAGTCTATGGAGGGGGAGGAGGGAGCTCCAGACAAGTAATACAAGTCTATGGAGGGGGAGGAGGGAGCTCCAGACAAGTAATACAAGTCTATGGAGGGGGAGGAGGGAGCTCCAGACAAGTAATACAAGTCTATGGAGGGGGAGGAGGAGCTTCAGACAAGTAATAGAAGTCTATGGAGGGGGGAGGAGGGAGCTCCAGACAAGTAATAGAAGTCTATGGAGGGGGGAGGAGGAGGGAGCTTCAGACAAGTAATACAAGTCTATGGAGAGGGAGGAGGGAGCTTCAGATAAGTAATACAAGTCTATGGAGGGGGAAGAGGGAGCTCCAGACAAGTATTACAAGTCTATGGAGAGGGGAGGAGGAGGGAGCTCCAGACAAGTATTAAAAGTCTATGGAGGGGGAAGGAGGAGGGAGCTTCAGACAAGTATTACAAGCCTATGGATGGGGAGGAGGGAGCTTCAGACAAGTAATACAAGTCTATGGAGGGGGAGGAGGGAGCTTCAGACAAGTAATACAAGTCTATTGAGGGGTAAGAGGAAGCTCCAGACAAGTATTACAAGTCTATGGAGGGGGAAGGAGGAGGGAGCTTCAGACAAGTAATAGAAGTCTATGGAGAGGGGAGGAGGAGGGAGCTCCAGGCAAGTATTACAAGTCTATGGAGGGGGGAGGAGGAGGGAGCTTCAGACAAGTATTAAAAGTCAATGGAGGGGAGGAGGGAGCTCCAGACAAGTAATACAAGTCTATGGAGAGGGAGGAGGAGGGAGCTTCAGGCAAGTAATAGAAGTCTATGGAGAGGGGAGGAGGAGGGAGCTCCAGACAAGTATTAAAAGTCAATGGAGGGGAGGAGGGAGCTCCAGACAAGTAATACAAGTCTATGGAGAGGGAGGAGGGAGCTCCAGACAAGTATTAAAGGTCAATGGAGGGGAGGAGGGAGCTCCAGACAAGTAATACAAGTCTATGGAGAGGGAGGAGGGAGCTTCAGACAAGTATTACAAGTCTATGGAGGGGGAGGAGGGAGCTTCAGACAAGTATTACAAGCCTATGGATGGGGAGGAGGGAGCTCCAGACAAGTAATACACGTCTATGGAGGGGGAGGAGGGAGCTTCAGACAAGTATTACAAGCCTATGGATGGGGAGGAGGGAGCTTCAGACAAGTAATACAAGTCAATGGAGGGGAGGAGGGAGCACCAGACAAGTAATACAAGTCTATGGAGAGGGAGGAGGGAGCTCCAGACAAGTATTAAAGGTCAATGGAGGGGAGGAGGGAGCTCCAGACAAGTAATACAAGTCTATGGAGTGGGAGCTTCAGACAAATATTACAAGTCTATGGAGGGGGGAGCTCCAGACAAGCAATACAAGTCTATGGAGGGGAGAGGAGGGATCTTCAGACAAGTATTAAAAGCCTATGGATGGGGAGGAGGGAGCTTCAGACAAGTAATACAAGTCTATGGAGGGGGGAGGAGGAAGCTCCAGACAAGTAATACAAGTCTATGGAGGGGGGAGGAGGAAGCTCCAGACAAATAATACAAGTCTATGGAGAGGGAGGAGGAGGGAGCTTCAGACAAGTAATACAAGTCTATGGAGGGGGGAGGAGGAAGCTCCAGACAAGTAATACAAGTCTATGGAGAGGGAGGAGGAGGGATCTCCAGACAAGTAATACAAGTCTATGGAGGGGAGGAGGGAGCTTCAGACAAGTAATACAAAGTCTATGGAGGGGGGAGCTCCAGACAAGTAATACAAGTCTATGGAGGGGGGAAGGAGGGAGCTTCAGACAAGTATTACAAGTCTATGGAGAGGGAGGAGGGAGCTTCAGACAAGTAATACAAGTCTATGGAGGGGGGAGCTTCAGAGAAGTAATACAAGTCTATGGAGGGGGGGAAGGAGGGAGCTTCAGACAAGTATTACAAGTCTATGGAGGGGGGGGGGGAGCTTCAGACAAGTATTACAAGTCTATGGAGAGGGAGGAGGGAGCTTCAGACAAGTAATACAAGTCTATGGAGGGGAGGAGGGAGCTTCAGACAAGTAATACAAGTCTATGGAGGAGGGAACTCCAGACAAGTAATACAAGTCTATGGAGGGGGGGGAGGAGGGAGCTCCAGACAAGTAATGCAAGTCTATTGAGGGGGGAGCTTCAGACAAGTAATACAAGTCTATGGAGGAGGGAGCTTCAGACAAGTAATACAAGTCTATGGAGGAGGGAACTCCAGACAAGTAATACAATTCTATGGAGGAGGGAGCTTCAGACAAGTAATACAAGTCTATGGAGAGGGAGGGGGGAGCTTCAGACAAGTAATACAAGTCTATGGAGGGGGGAGGAGGGAGCTTCAGACAAGTAATAAAAGGCTATGGAGGGGAGGAGGGATCTTCAGACAAGTAATACAAGTCTATGGAGGAGGGAACTCCAGACAAGTAATACAAGTCTATTGAGGGGGGAGGAGGGAGCTCCAGACAAGTAATACAAGTCTATGGAGGGGGGAGGAGGGAGCTCCAGACAAGTAATACAAGTCTATGTAGTAGGGAGCTCCAGACAAGTAATACAAGTCTATGGAAGGGGTAGGGGCTCCAGACAACCAATACAAGTCTATGGATGGGGAGGAGGGAGCTTCAACCACCAACTCTGGGAGAACTGCGAATTATAAGTAAAGTCTGAAAAACAGAAATCTTCTGAAAAATACTATATACAAGTTATATATTGTCCAGAAATAGTGCTGCTCCTCATGTACACAGATACAGAGTAGATCTGCGAGTAACAATGACCGCATAGATGAAATATAAGGGCTTCTATTTCAGATCCTGATTTAGTCAACACAATATTTCGAACAAAAAAAATCTGTTTTGTGGGGGAAGATTGAATGTACTGTAGATGGAGCAAGCGGCTTCCGAGCTTCCTTACTTATCCGTAAAATAGTGTGGTAGCTTGGGGGGTGTAGGGTTTGGGGAGTGTAGCTGTGCAGGTAAAAAAGGGTATTTGTTAACCCTTGCTATTCGTGATGCCAGGGTGAGGGCTCCTCAATAAAGCTTTTCCTACCGCCGCCCTTCCCAGGAACGATAGGTTCCTGGGAAGGACGGCGGTAGGAAAAGCGGAGGTAGATGAGGAGGTTGATGATACTGACTTTACGGAGATAGTAATAATGGATAGTCCACAACCGGAAAGCTTCTGAAAACAGCGTTAACTTTTCTGAAGATTTTCTGTACACTTCATCAACATAACAGTCTCTCATTAATACAGATTCCTTTTGGAGATTGACAATGGTTGGGACTTTAGCTTTAAGAGTCTCTAGACTATTGCGCTGCTCCACTGGACTTTAGGGAATTAGTTGCGGTCCAGTAGTCAGGCTAGTATTAGCAGGAATTAGTATAAGACTCACGATTTTTGGTTCTGCTGAGGCCGTAGGTTTTGAGTCCTAGCGTGTCGTTGAAAGTTGTGTAGCACACCGTCCTGTTAGTTCGGCATCCACGAGAGCAGCAACCCAAGAGAGCGATAATTGGACGCAGCTCCCCTATATGGGCAGGGGCTGGATTAACGCTAATTGGTCCATACGGATGTCAATCACCATTACAGAGATTTGTGGGTAACACGTGACCCAAGGACCTCCTGAGGTCCTGCAACATACCATAGAGGTTACTAACTTGGTCACATGACCGAAGATCCTGCGACGCTGCACGAGGTAAGTACTATACACTCCTATATACTATAGATAGAATTACTAATATATACATTTATTAATATACAAGATAAACTTAAAGAGAGGCGACTAGGGGCTGTCCCCCCTGAGGAACCTTACCTGAACGTACTCACTTTGGGGACCTCTACACTAGGTACTGGATGCAATACGGTACCGGGACACCACAATAGTAACCTCCCAAATCCCTCAGGGAGTAATGGCCACTGCCACGATCCAACATGGATAGTGAAAAAATGTAGCACCACTCCACTCTGTCTAATCTTCAGATACACATCGTATAGTCAGAAAAGTATCCTATACAAACATATCAATAAAAAGTCTCCTCTGAAGAGTTTTTGCAATGTTTAGGCTGTGGTCAGATTGTGGATCCAAATGGTGCCCAGTGGACTCCATTGAAAGCCTATGAAACTCTATTGAAATCAAAAGTGATGGAACTGCCGGTGGAAGCCTCCTCTGGTGACCCCTTGGTTTTCATCAGGGCTCACTGTACGTCTGGATGGACTTGGCCAAAAACGACCCATGTTGCACCTGCTTCTGGTGTCAGACTAACAGTGCCAGGAACAAGACCAACAACAAATCCGGAGAACCCTGGACGAGCAACAGTGTAGTGGACCAAAACAGACAAGGGTAACCAGAGTAACACCAGATGGTAGTAAACCATGGGTATAGGGCCAGGGAGATTACTAAGATCACAGACACTTACCCAGGGCAAGTGTCTGATCTAAATACAGTGTCCAGGATCAGGATTGGATGTCGTGTGAGAGCCCTGATTGGCCAACCAGGAGCTCACCGACCATGGTGTTTATCCCATCTCCGACAGTCTTTGATTGGGTTTTGGATGTCGCTATGTGTGGGCTGCCATGGCAGCCCACACATAGCGACATCCAAAACCCAATCAAAGACTGTCGGAGACGGGATAAACACCATGGTCGTTGAGCTCCTGGCACTCTTGCATCAGGTTAGCTCATTGTATACATTATATACTCTTCACATAGGTTCCCAGATTGGCCAAAGGGGAGTGCAGGCTAAACTTGTTGACTTTATGAATCATGCTATACAAAATAGAGACTTCACCCATAAAGAAGCTAGAAAGAGACATCTTTGTCAAATAGAATTGTCATGATGAAACCATTATGGCCTCACCACGCTTCTAAGCGGGCGGCCCCCGAAAGCTCGCAGTAATTGGATTTTGTGTCCAGCTCATTCCCGTCTTCTTCAGAGACACTTGATGTGATTCTTAAACCAGATATGAGAAAATCTATGGCAAGCTGGAGACCTGCCTATGTTCCCTGCACAAAGAGCATGGCCGCCTGTTCTCTACCCACACCAAGGTCACCCATTATACGCGCACTCTGCCGCACTCTCATAATTACGCCAGTGCTGGAAATTATTATCTAATACGTGTGAAATTATAGTGATTATTACTGAACCTGGCCTCCTCTGATGGGACGGAACGCTTTGGTCAGGGATCCTTAAAGAAAAATAATTTGTAGGGACGGTATATCTTTAACAGAGGAAGTCGTGAAATTTTAATATCATCCAATTGAAGATGCATTTTTATGGCTTTATACCTGATTATTATAATCCAATCTCATCTAAAATACAATGTTTTCGAAATTATATAAAAGCCCCCCCCCCAATAAAAATTAAAATCACCCCCCTCTTTCACATTTTACACAAAATAAACAAATAAAAATAATAATTTGGTATTGTGCCATGTAGAATTATTCGCCACATCAAACTATTATGTTTATGAGACCACAACAAACAGTAAGGTATAGTATAGCACTAAATCGGACAAATGCAATGTGTATATGGGTCTCACCCACCCACATACACACCTGCGGTCACACCCTAATTTTGGCCCTAGCGGCCGTAGGATACTTTCAGATGGTGCACATGAAAATTGGCTGTGTCCTCAAAGCCAAAATGGTCTGTGTCGCTAAGGGGTTAAAAGGACATCTTAAGTCACTCAGAAATCAAGGGTTAATAATCACATCACTAGGCTTCAAGTCCTCTCCTAGGAAGACTGGGGCTATATAACCCGGTCCTATGTACATTGAATAGGTCTAGGCCTTGCCAGGTGATAGCATGTCCTCCCTCTATAGATGTATCACCTGAGATGGCCCCCATGACGGCCATTGTGATTTTAATATGGTCAAATGTATGCTACATAAAATATATAATTATGCATATTGTAAAAAGGGGAAGCAAGAAAATATGCGCTGCAACAAATCCATGGCGGCTACAACAGATACAATCGTCTTTCCTCATACACCGGGCCTTTAAATACTTGTAAACTCCACAGCGTAACCCCCCACCATTTTGCAGTACATGCTAACTGGCTTTTAACAAATCAATTACTCTTAATTGCTTCGGGTTATTAGAATAATGGATTTGCTCGACTGCGGTGGCTTTATTCAGTGCTCCCCCTGAATGGCCCACAGTTCATTATAGCTGGTTAATGAACGGAATACAAGGCGTAGGGTCGGGGCCGTATTTACAGCTCGTGATGCCCTGGGTCAGGGTTTGCCAACGAGCATGCTGGGAGTTGTAGCTTTGCAAAAGCTGGAGAAACTCTGGTTGGGAAACACTGGCCTAGGCACTCGGATAGAACCCCCCCCCCCCCCTAAGTAGTGAAAGCCAAGCAGAGAGGGATGGAGGAGCGAGGAGGCAGGCATGCTCCAAAAGCTTTCACAATTTTACTGTATGAGACTTAGGATTGATAGTGGCTTGTGTGGACCTACTAGTGGTTAACAGTCACTTATGGTATATTTGTATGTCGGTAGCAACTGGGACTTAATGCCCTGGAGCATAAAGGGACTATGAAACAAGCGCAGGAGATGCGCTAGCTTCATATGATATCATATCTTTGCCTTGTATGATTGATGAACAAGGTTCAGTGGTGGAAGCCAAGCAGTGAGGGATGGGGGAGGGAGGAGGCAGGCATGCTGCATAAACCTTGACAATTTTAGTGTATGGGAATCAGGATTAATAGTGGCTTGTGTGGACCTACTAGTGGTTAACAGCCACTTATGGTATATTGAACTTGCTCCATTAACCCTTAGACAACGCAGGCGTAAATGTGCGACCTTGCCGTCTGGACCTTTACGCAGAAAAATACTACTGCATTACATTTATCTATGTTATCCTAGATTGATTTATATCAAATGTCATTAAAGGGTTAAGGGGGTCACTTGCACCTACAATAAAAAATAAAGAGCCTCTGCATGCAGTCGAGGGTAAAAATCTGCCTCATTTTGTGTGTACAGCAGTGACGCCATGGTAACAGACTACAATGAAATCCTATGTAGTCCCATCCTACAGTCACAATCCCTTCCCTGTGTAGTGGGAGGAGTAGTTGGCAGAATTACAGAACAGGAACAACATTTACATGGCCACAAAATGCCCCCTCATTTTTACTCCCAAGATGCAGTTTTTGTAGCATTTTTTCCAAAAATAGTCTGTATTAGTATTGGCATTTTTTCCTTCTCTTCTATTGTCCAGTTTTGGTTCCTGTGTGAATTGTAGCCTCAGTTTCCTATTTTTAGCTGACAGGAGTGGCCCCCGGTGTGGTCTTCTGCTGTTGTAACCCATCTGCTCCAAGGTTGGACGTGTTGTGTAGTCAGAGATGGTATTCTGCAGACCTTGGTTGTAACCAGTGGTTATTTGAGTTACTGTCACATTTCTGTCATCTCAAACCAGTCTGCCCATTGTCCTCTAAAATCCAACAGGGTATTTTCCTCCACACGACTGCCTCGCACTGGGTATTTTGTCTTTTTTAGACCGTTCTCTCTAAACCCTGGAGATGGTTGTGTGTGAGAATCCCAGTAGATCAACCATGCCATGTTCATAGTCACATTAATCCCCTTTCTTCCCCATTCTGATGCTCAGTTTGAACTTCAGCAAGTTGTCTTGACCACGTCTACATGCCTAAATGCACTGAGTTACTGCCATGTGATTGGCTGATTAGCTATAAGTGTCAATGAGATCTGTTTTTTCTTCTATCTGACATCCCAAAAGCAGGGCAGAAAGTAGAATTTTGAGAACATGTCTGGTGGTTTTGTTAGATTAACCCTTGACGACAAGTTGATGTTAGTGCTGTCACTGCTGTTAATAAGCCCCTGCGAGCCCTCTCCATGGTGCACAGCTTATTTTTATTGTCTTCATTTCAGGGTGCAGGACCAGAGCTTGGCTGTTTGCCAGTAATACACACAGAGGGACTTCCTTTCCTTTACAGGAGAGCACAGCACTTTCTTTACGTTGTGGACTGGTAATATGGCAGAATTTTTTATTTATAGTAAAACAATAAATTAAACAAGTTCCCTCTATAAAGGTTGATGTCACCCCAGCCCACGGTGTTTTTTTCTTTTCTTCTAGACAGTAGGACTGGCTGGAATCTCCTCTTGGAGAGTGTTCGGGAGACAGTGTTCTTTTGTTTTCTCCCTGCTTGTTTTTACCTGCTGCCCCTTTCTGGAGCTGCTATGTTGCGGGACCATATCCTCCTTCTTGCCTTCCCCTTTCCAACATTCAAGATGCGACGCTGGCTATAAGTTGATTGCATTGAGAGGGCGTGGTGTCACGAGGGGCGTGGCTGTGATGTCATGACCCCTGCCGCCCGCACCCAGCATTCGGAACAAAATGTTCCGAACGCTGGGGCAGCGGGGTACCCCTTTAATGATCGAGTCCTCTTGAGGTTTTTACTGACCTCCTTGCCAAAAATTCTGTCCTTTCGCAACATCCTCCAAACGATATCTCTCCCGGTCCTTTCCTCGTCTGAAGAACGCAGTTTACATTCACTGGATGTCTCGAGATGCCTCCGGATCTATATGGATAGATCGCAGGAGTCCAGGAAGGAAGAAAATCTCCTTATCCTATTTGCCGGTAATTGCAAAGGTCGTAAGGCGTCTAAACCCACTATTAGTAGGTGGATTAAGGAGGCAATTAGAGTCTTTTGTCTCAGTCATTAGACCCTCCGGGGTTCTTTACAGCACATTCCACTAGGGCTGTGGTGAAAGAAGGTTACTCCCTCTTAAAAGGGTACTCTGCCCCTAGACATCTTATCTCCTATCCAAAGGATAGGGGATAAGATGTCTGATCACGGGGGTCCCACCGCTGGGGACCCCCGCGATCTCGGCTGTGGCACATCAGACATCCGGTGCACGGAGCAAACTTCGCTTCGAGGGGGATGACTGGCGATGCAGGTTGGAGGCTCGTGTCGCCACATCAATGCAAGTCTATGGGAGGGGGGCGTGACAGCCGTGGCGGGACCCCCGCGATCAGACATCTTATCCCCTATCCTTTTTATAGGAGATAAGATATCTAAGGGCGGAGTACCCCTTTAATGTAATTTGTAATGCAGCCTATTGGAGCTCTGAATCTACTTTCATCTCCCATTATAGGTTAGATGCCAGAATAGCAGAATTCTTGGCCTCTGGGCAGACTATACTAAATTCCTCCAGGCAGCAGAGCCCTCCTATGGGGTCGTCTTCTTGATCATTCCCCATTGGTGCTGCTGGTAGGACATAAGGGAATTATTAATTTCTAAAAATAATTTGTTTTCCTTTACACCTGACAGCAGCACACAAATATAACACACTCGTTTATGCTTGGTTCTTGACACAGTGGGCCAGGGGTGATCGCTCCCTTTATAGGGGGAACTTTACGTTTAAACGTTGAGCTGTCCTACCAGTCCATGGGACGTGGTTAACCCCATCTGTGCTGCTGTAAGGACTAAGGGAAATCAAATTATCATTAGAAATGAAAAAATGACTCCTCTCTTCTATGCCATGACATAGTGCTGGAGAATTCTTATTCAGTCGACTATCTCGCCGTCCCCTCCCACACTTCTATGTGTTCTCTAGGCATCACAAGTCCTGGTCCACATGTTTTTTTGGACATGTGTAGTCACATGACCAACAACAAAATCAACATCACCGTCATGGCAGGAAAATTACCTATCCGTGCCAAAATCTTGTGCGTACAAAATGGTGACACTTTGACCCTACAAGCTTGAGCATTTCTTTTAAAAAACGTCCAAGTTTGCAGGGATCGGACATCTGTGTTTTCGTACGCACAAAACTTGGGCGTAAAAAATAATATTTTTCCTGCAATGAAGATTTTGCTGCTGTATTTTTGGTTTGACAAGTTTTTCTTGGGGTTCAAACATCCCATTAAAGGGGTACTCCATTGCCCCAGCGTTCTGAACATTTTGTTCCGAACACTGGGTGCGGGCTACGGGGGTCGTGACATCATGACCACGCCCCTTGTAACATCATGTCACGCCCCTTCAATGTAAGTCTATGGGAGAGGGCGTGGCTGCCGCCACGCCCTTTCCCATAGACTTGCATTGAGGGGTTGTGGGCGTGACGTAACGAGGGGTGTGAATGTGACACCACGACCCCCCGCAGCCCACACCCAGTGTTCGGAATAAAATGTTCAGAATGCTGGGGAAATGGAGTACAACTTTAAAGCTGTGCATTACTGCTTACCTGATTTAGCTGATGTGGCAGGCAATCTGATTGCAAATCCACACTGAAATGATTCCCTAGTGCTGCCTACATTTCCCATGAATCCTCTGGCTTTGCAGAGAGTCTCATGGTGAAGTCTCATCACTGCATCTGGTCATCTTATTAGGCTGCTGGTGCTGGAGGTCACCCATTGATCAGACTCATAAGTGAGTTGTGGTCAGTTCACATTATGTTCAGTTTTGATGCATTATCTTATTTAAAGTGCATTTGACTTATAATCACAATTAGAGGTGATTTATGAAGATTTTAACATTTAGGCTGCATTCACACACTTTGCTTTTTACAGTGATTTGCACAACTGCAGTAAAACTTTTATCATGATATTTGGGGAAAATCACAGCATAAGCCGAGAAAACACAGCAAAAAACATAATGTGTGAACACAGATTATTCAGGAGAAGGGTATAACCAGGGCTCAAGTCCTGCAGGAACGCGTAGGAACTAAGTTCCTGCACTTTTTACACAGCAGGAACACCATTCCCATTAGCAGTAGTTCTGCAGGACCAGCCCTTCAGTGAAAATCTGGGGTGAGTTCCTGCACTTTTCTTATAACTACTATATATATATATATACTCACCTATAGAGATAGCAGCAGTATACAGATAGAGTGGGAGGGGATGTTTATAACTAATATATATCCTGATCTATAGAGATTGCAGCAGTATACATATAGAGCTGGAGGGGAGGTGTATAACTACTATATATCCTGATCACATAGAAATAGCAGCAGCAGTATACAGATATAGCTAGAGGGGAGGTGTATAACTACTATATATCCTGATCCCATAGAGATAGCAGCAGCAGTATACAGATAGAGGTGGAGGGGGAGGTGTATAACTAATATATATCCTGATCCCATAGAGATAGCAGCAGTATACAGATAGAGGTGGAGGGGAGGTGTATAACTACTATATATCCTGATCCCATTGAGATAGCAGCAGTATACAGATATAGCTGGAGGGGAGGTGTATAACTACTATATATCCTGATCACATAGAGATAGCAGCAGTATACAGATAGAGGTGGAGGGGAGGTGTATAATTACTTTACATCCTGATCCCATAGAGATAGCAGCAGCAGTATACAGATAGAGCTGGAGGGGAGGTTTATAACTACTATATATCCTGATCCCATAGAGATAGCAGCAGCAGTATACAGATAGAGGTGGAGGGGGAGGTGTATAACTAATATATATCCTGATCCCATAGAGATAGCAGCAGTATACAGATAGAGCTGGAGAGGAGGTGTATAATTACTTTATATCCTGATCCCATAGAGATAGCAGCAGCAGTATACAGATAGAGCTGGAGGGGAGGTGTATAACCAATATATATCCTGATCCCATAGAGCAGGGGTCTCAAACTCCAGGCCCGCGGAACGAAATTTTGCTGGCTGCTGCACGTTGTGCCGTTGCGAACGCGGTCACAGAACACTGGCCGCGGTCATGAGTAGTGTTAATAGACTCAATAACACCACTCGCATCCGCGGTTAGTGTTCTGTGACCGCTGCCGCACATCGTAGAAGACTCTATGCTTGTACGTCGGTGGGCGGAGTCTTGCTGCGTTGCGCTGAGGACGGTGCAGACAGTGTTAGCAAACGCAGCAGCAGTGGAGCCACAGGAGTGCGGCACGTTACATAGTGGTTGTTTTAGGGTGGATGGGGAACAGTAATATAGAGAAGGGGGTGAGGGAGTGCAAGATGGAGGAACTGTAATGGAGGGGAAGGGGGACACATGATGGGGGCATTATATGTGAGGGACACATGATGGGGGCATTATATGTGAGGGACACATGATGGGGCATTATATGTGAGGGGAGCATGATGGGGGCATTATATGTGAGGGGCGCATGATGGGGGCATTATATGTGAGGGGCGCATGATGGGGGCATTATATGTGAGGGGCACATGATGGGGGCATTATATGTGAGGGGCACATGATGGGGGCATTATATGTGAGGGGCGCATGATGGGGGCATTATCTGTGAGGGGCACATGATGGGGGCATTATATGTGAGGGGCACATGATGGGGGCATTATATGTGAGGAGCGCATGATGGGGGCATTATATGTGAGGGGCACATGATGGGGGCATTATATGTGAGGGGCACATGATGGGGGCATTATATGTGAGGGGCACATGATGGGGGCATTATATGTGAGGAGCACATGATGGGGGCACTATATGTGAGGAGCACATGATGGGGGCATTATATGTGAGGGGCGCATGATGGGGGCATTATATGTGAGGGGCACATGATGGGGGCATTATATGTGAGGAGCACATGATGGGGGCACTATATGTGAGGGGCGCATGATGGGGGCATTATATGTGAGGGGCACAGGATGGGGGCATTATATGTGAGGGGCGCATGATGGGGGCATTATATGTGAGGGGAGCATGATGGGGGCATTATATGTGAGGGGAGCATGATGGGGGCATTATATGTGAGGAGCACATGATGGGGGCATTATATGTGAGGAGCACATGATGGGGGCATTATATGTGAGGGGCACATGATGGGGGCACTATATGTGAGGGGCGCATGATGGGGGCATTATATGTGAGGAGCACAGGATGGGGGCATTATATGTGAGGGGCACATGATGGGGGCATTATATGTGAGGGGCACAGGATGGGGGCATTATATGTGAGGGGCACAGGATGGGGGCATTATATGTGAGGGGCGCATGATGGGGGCATTATATGTGAGGGGCACATGATGGGGGCATTATATGTGAGGGGCGCATGATGGGGGCATTATATGTGAGGGGCGCATGATGGGGCATTATATGTGAGGGGCGCATGATGGGGGCATTATATGTGAGGGGCACATGATGGGGGCATTATATGTGAGGAGCACATGATGGGGGCATTATATGTGATGGGAGCATGATGGGGGCATTATATGTGAGGGGCACATGATAGGGGCATTATATGTGATGGGAGCATGATGGGGGCATTATATGTGAGGGGCACATGATGGGGTCATTATATGTGAGGAGCACATGATGGGGGCATTATATGTGAGGAGCACATGATGGGGGCATTATATGTGAGGGGAGCATGATGGGGGCATTATATGTGAGGGGCGCATGATGGGGACATTATATGTGAGGGGCGCATGATGGGGCATTATATGTGAGTGGCACATGATGGGGGCATTATATGTGAGGGGAGCATGATGGGGGCATTATATGTGAGGGGCACATGATGGGGGCATTATATGTGAGGGGAACATGATGGGGGGCATTATATGTGAGGGGAGCATGATGGGGGGCATTATATGTGAGGGGCACATGATGGGAGCATTATATGTGAGGAGCACATGATGGGGGCATTATATGTGAGGGACACATGATGGGGCATTATATGTGAGGGACACATGATGGGGCATTATATGTGAGGGGAGCATGATGGGGGCATTATATGTGAGGGGAGCATGATGGGAGCATTATATGTGAGGGGCACATGATGGGGGCATTATATGTGAGGAGCACATGATGGGGGCATTATATGTGAGGGGCACATGATGGGGGCATTATATGTGAGGGGCACATGATGTGGGGCATTATATGTGAGGAGCCCATGATGGGGGCATTATATGTGAGGGGCGCATGATGGGGGCATTATATATGAGGGGCGCATGATGGGGGCATTATATGTGAGGGGCACATGATGGGGGCATTATATGTGAGGGGCACATGATGGGGGCATTATATGTGAGGGGCACATGATGGGGGCATTATATGTGAGGGGCACATGATGGGGGCATTATATGTGAGGGGAACATGATGGGGGGCATTATATGTGAGGGGAGCATGATGGGGGGCATTATATGTGAGGGGCACATGATGGGAGCATTATATGTGAGGAGCACATGATGGGGGCATTATATGTGAGGGGCACATGATGGGGGCATTATATGTGAGGGGCACATGATGGGAGCATTATATGTGAGGAGCACATGATGGGGGCATTATATGTGAGGAGCACATGATGGGGGCATTATATGTGAGGGGCACATGATGGGAGCATTATATGTGAGGAGCACATGATGGGGGCATTATATGTGAGGAGCGCATGATGGGGGCATTATATGTGAGGGGAGCATGATGGGGGCATTATCTGTGAGGAGCCCATGATGGGGGCATTATATGTGAGGAGCACATGATGGGGGCATTATATGTGAGGGGCACATGATTGGGGCATTATATGTGAGGGGCACATGATGGGGGCATTATATGTGAGGAGCACATGATGGGGGCATTATATGTGAGGGGAGCATGATGGGGGCATTATATGTGAGGGGAGCATGATGGGGGCATTATATGTGAGGGGCACATGATGGGGGCATTATATGTGAGGAGCACATGATGGGGGCATTATATGTGAGGGGAACATGATGGGGGCATTATCTGTGAGGAGCACATGATGGGGGCATTATATGTGAGGAGCACATGATGGGGGCATTATATGTGAGGGGCACATGATTGGGGCATTATATGTGAGGGGAGCATGATGGGGGGCATTATATGTGAGGGGAGCATGATGGGGGGCATTATATGTGAGGGGCACATGATGGGAGCATTATATGTGAGGAGCACATGATGGGGGCATTATATGTGAGGGGCACATGATGGGGGCATTATATGTGAGGGGCACATGATGGGAGCATTATATGTGAGGAGCACATGATGGGGGCATTATATGTGAGGGGAGCATGATGGGGGCATTATATGTGAGGGGCACATGATGGGAGCATTATATGTGAGGGGCACATGATGGGGGCATTATATGTGAGGAGCACATGATGGGGGCATTATATGTGAGGGGCACATGATGGGAGCATTATATGTGAGGGGCACATGATGGGGGCATTATATGTGAGGAGCACATGATGGGGGCATTATATGTGAGGGGAGCATGATGGGGGCATTATATGTGAGGGGCACATGATTGGGGCATTATATGTGAGGGGCACATGATGGGGGCATTATATGTGAGGGGAGCATGATGGGGGCATTATATGTGAGGGGCACATGATGGGGGCATTATATGTGAGGGGAGCATGATGGGGGCATTATATGTGAGGGGCACATGATGGGGGCATTATATGTGAGGAGCGCATGATGGGGGCATTATATGTGAGGGGCGCATGATGGGGGCATTATATGTGAGGGGCGCATGATGGGGGCATTATATGTGAGGGGCACATGATGGGGGCATTATATGTGAGGGGCACATGATGGGGGCATTATATGTGAGGGGCGCATGATGGGGGCATTATATGTGAGGGGAGCATGATGGGGGCATTATATGTGAGGGGCACATGATGGGGGCATTATATGTGAGGGGCGTATACGGCCTAGCCTCACCCAGCCTATACCTCCAGTGGCCCCCAGATAAATCGAGTTTGAGACCCCTGCCATAGAGATAGCAGCAGTATACAGATAGAGCTGGAGGGCAGGTTATAACTTATATATCCTGATCCCATAGAGATAGCAGCAGTATACAGATAGAGCTGGAGGGCAGGTTATAACTAATATATCCTGATCACATAGAAATAGCAGCAGCAGTATACAGAAAGAGCTGGGATGGGATGGTCTAAGACATAGCAGGAGGGATCTGATAGGTGATGATGTCGTCCTATAGTTAACAGGAAGTCAGGTGACCCAGGACTGACCCCTTCCTCTGACAAATTAAACACTGATTTTGTGTGGGTCAGGCTTGGGATCACATGACCTGGTTACAGTTATAAAATGCATAGATGCCGCTGTGCTATAATAAAACATAGGGCACTGCAGTGATAGTGAGTGTGCATGATATAAAAAAAAACTAACTGGGAGTGCGCCTTTAATGACTATAAAAAGTGTAAAACTAAAGAAAAAACTAAACAAAACAAAAACATTTAAAAAATCTCAGACATTTTTTGTTATTGTAGAAAAATGTCTAACGCCAAAAAAAGCCTTGGAAAATGCGAAAATGCCTGAATTATGCCGGGACCGTGACCTCGGGCCTGAAACTTTTCACAATGCGGTTTTGCTACATTCGAGTTCTTCTTTTTATTACAGATAAATATGTTTCGTATTTACCCTGAATGAAGACGACGCTAAGTATCTGGCTAAAAATCTAAAAGGTCAGACTTAATGGATTGAACCTCGCAGTCACTCCATGTACATAGCACGCGAAAAAAAAGGATTTTTTTTTACCATAAATCACGGTCATAATGGATACGGAATACCGCAATATGGAGTCAGGAGTTGAAACACGTAAAAGAACAAGAAGAGAGAATTAACAATAACCCCCCCCCCCTCCCCCGCTCGCTTTCTGGTGCTGGAGTACAAGGTGGACCCCCTCTGGGAATCAGTCATGGCGCAAATTCATTAAATCCATCAGGATCTGACAGAATGAAGGGCGACAAGAACAGCACGGAAGGCGGTAATAAAGAAACCCCCTGAGAAGAACCGCCATCCAGGTGAGGAGCGCGACCGCTTCTACAAACAATATCTGCGTCCTGGAATCAGATATATACTGTATATTCGCTCGCGCGTGACTGACATACCTACAGTCTTAGATATATACTACGAAAAAATACTGAACAAAATCCACCTGACCAGGAATAGATCTGATTTGTTGCCGTGTGGGCCGCACAATCATCTCCGTTTGGCAATTTTTCCCCGTCACCAATGTGATGTCCCAGTACGGGATATAGTCCCTTACAGTTCTTAGACCCTGCCAGGTTGAGTCCCTCTGTGTCCTAGGGGCCCTCCTGCAGTGTCTCCCCCATAGTCATATATATATATATATATATATATATATATATATATATATAATGTACAGTGTTATGTGTGTTATGTTTTAAGGACCTTTGAGTTAGTCACATGATAATGTGTTCACATGATATGTTTGTTACCCAGAGAGCACCAGCTAACCAGGTGACCTGCAGTTTGACCTATGGGCTTCTGGCTCAGCCCCCCTTTATAAGAGGGGGGGGGGGGGGATCATTACAATCTCTCTTCTACTCTACTGAGGCACAGTAAGGTCCAGACGTCTCAGGGTCGGTGTCCAGCACATCTGGAGGCCTC
Source organism: Hyla sarda (assembly GCF_029499605.1). Classification (NCBI taxonomy): domain Eukaryota; kingdom Metazoa; phylum Chordata; class Amphibia; order Anura; family Hylidae; genus Hyla; species Hyla sarda. Next base: position 6,778,061 of record NC_079200.1, on the reverse strand, counting down.
ACGCCTACCTACAGCCACAAGTCAGTAAGTCAAGTCATCTCTGTCTGCTGTCTCTACCTACAGTCAAGTCTATTATAGTCAGCGTGGCTGAATTGAAGACTGTCCAGACACTGCAAGTCCCAGCAAGCTGCGAGGTCTCCTGTGTTACTGGTCCCTAGCTGTAAAGACTATTACCATCTGTCTACCTCAGTAAAGCTACCGTTAACCCTTAACTGGTCTTGGACTATTATTACCCTGCTTAACCTTGGGATAGCGGAAATATCTTCGGGTGGTTACCGGGAAAACCACGTCCTGGCGTCACAAACATTTAGAGGTTAATGACACCTGCCCCTGGGCTACAACATCTGCCCCATACACCTCACCTTCACACCCCATGGCCCACCACACCAACATCGCGTGACTTGTCACGAATTGAATTGTAAGTGGAAAGGAATGAAAAAGGTTGTGCGACTTGATTTGGGACAAAGAGGTTGTGCGTTGTGCAGACGGGAGCGCGCAGGTGAGAGTCCGAGGGTCGGCTGAGATGTGTGGTTCTGAGGGATCCACGTCGTGACCACCAGTCCTTTAAGGGTTGCTCCGGCATTCTGAACATTTTCGCTCGGAGCTGAAGGCTGGGATCCTCGTGACCTTACACCACGCCCCCTCCATTCATGTCAGCGATGCCCCCTCCCATAGACATAAATGAATGGGGCATGGTGTGACAACATGAGGGGGCGGGGCCATGATGTCACAACCACTGCCACAGAAACCCGGCATTTGTTTAGAACACTGTGTGATTGGGGGAGATCGCGAGCAGCGGGACCCCCGCAATCAGGCATCTTATCTACTGTCCTTTGGATAGGGGATAAGATGTCTACCAGCGGAGAACCCCTTTAAGAACTTTCCTCTCATGCACAACAATGGTAATGGGGGGGGGTGGGGGGGGGGGGCAACACAGATATTTTGGTAACGGTAGTCCCTTCCCTCTCCCGGGACACACATGAATACAATACCCGCCTAATTATATTATGGGGCACCCGTGATGTTGCGCAGATTATCTATATACATGGAGGCGTGGTTGTTTAATGAAGGTTCAGTTACAAATAGAACATGGCAACAGTAGATGGTTATAAGAGTTAGAAAGGTTAAAAGGGTTAACCAAAATAAAAAAAAAGCCATACTTACCTAGCTCCGGTTCCCCCACAGCTCCCATTCACCTCCGTCCGCTCCTCCAATCTTCTCTCTTCTTCCTGCTTCTGAGATAAGTGATGGGAGCAGGATCTACCGTCCCAGCCAATCACCAGCCGCAGCAGTGTCCCTTCTTGGCCAGTGATTGGTTGAGTGGGAAGGTCCTGAATATTCATCTCAGCAGTAGGAAGAGAGAAGACTGGATGGAGGCGAAGGGGAGCGGTTGGGGACCAGCAGGTGCCTGAGACTAGGTAAGTATGGCTTTTTATTTTCTATTCCCTGAGATGTTACCCCAGTGGCAGAAGTGGGCCAAACATGACCGGGGGTCCACCAAGGTTTCTTACTGCTATAAGGTCATTGAAATCTATAACATCCCAGATTAGAAAGGGACCTAACACTTGGCCTTCTCTCGGCATTAACTTCAGGGACGTGCACGGACATTTTGGGGGGCAGTGGCTCGAGTAGAAGAAACTAATAAGGGACCTCAGGCAGTCTTGGGACCACCATCACCCCACAGAGGATCCAATCAGTGAGAGCATCATAGGACCGGGGCTCAAGCCCCATTTTGAGTCTATGTGTGCACGTCCCCGATTAGCTTCTCCCATGAACTGGCTTGGTCCCAAGTGACCCATTCAGTCCTTGGCAAACAATTCCTCACAGATTCTATGTGCTCTGTACATCCCCCAAAACTCTCTACTCTAGACTCCAAGCCAAAAAAGACCACTGGGGGTCCCCATCCAGAACACAATCCTGTCCGGCTGCAGCATCATCTTTGTCCCAGCTGAAGCACAGGCAGAGACAAAGTTCAGGAAGTGAGGGTGGGACTAGCACTCCTCTGTGCTCACTCCTGTCCTATCAGACTACAGCATGAATACAGAGAGGAAGGGGTTACAGAGCAGCCTGCAGTGATTGGATGAGGGGACACAGCACAGCAGACTCCGGGAGGAAGTGAGTGCATGGTGAGTGAGGGCGGGCTCAGTGCTTGCCTCGGACACACCCCTTCCTGAGCAGTGGATGTCAGAATGAGTGAGCAGCAGAACAGAGGGATTTGTGAGCCAAATACAGAAGCTAGACATGAAAAGAATCTGCATGACCTAGTGAGGAACATATAGAAGTGTTATTACTTTTCTGTCATATGACAGGTGCACTTTAAGCAATAATTGTTTGCGCAGCCTTATCTCAGGGTAATATATACCGGAAAATGTCAAATATATTATTGTCTTTACAGGGGATAGAAATTAGACACACGAGAAGATATGAGAAAATGTATTTTTGCCAATGGGTTAAAGGGGTACTCCGCCTCTAGACATCTTATCCCCTATCCAAAGGATAGGGAATAAGATGTCAGATTGCCGGGGTCCCGCTGCTGGGATCGCCACTGTGGCACCCCACTATCATTACTGCGCAGAGCGAGTTCGCTCTGCACGTAATGATGGGCAATACAGGGGCCGGAGCATCGTTACGTCATGGCTCCGCCCCTCGTGACGTCACGGCCCGCCCCCGTCAATACAAGTCTATGGGAGGGGGCGTGGCGGTCGTCACGCCCCCTGCCATAGACTTGCATTAAGGGGACGGGCCGTGATGTCATGAGGGGCGGAGCCATGACGTAACGATGCTCCGGCCCCTGTATTGCACTTCATTACGCACAGAGCGAACTCGCTCTGCGCAGTAATGATAGCGGGGTGCCGCAGCGGCGATCCCAGCAATCTGACATCTTATCCCCTATCCTTTGGATAGGGGATAAGATGCCAGGGGCAGAGTACCCCTTTAAAATTCCTGTTATTTCTTTTCACTTTTACAATGGCGGATGAAAGCGGGATCTGCGTTACTGTCGTTAGAAACAACTTTTTTTTCCATTTAATACTTAAAACTAAGCATTGTCCTAAAATATTTCATTACAAATTTGATTGCTAATGGCCATTAGGGGTCTCTGTTTTTTTAAATTTTTTATTTTGTGAACGATTGCAGAAAATTCAGCCTTCTTGGTCCCTTTTTTAAAAAGGACCAAAATCTGTGAGGGGAGGGGGAGGGGGTGCGGTTATCTCCATGCTCATCTTCAGAGCACAGACAAGATGCAGACACTTCTCACAAGAAGCATTCACATGCACAGTGACAAGCAATACAAGGTGCTAAACTGTTATTTATATGCAAAATGGTTTCTCTTTGGTCATTTTATGAACTTTTTTCTTGTGTATTTGCGCCATATAGGTTCCACATGGCTGCTTTAGGGCTATAAAAAGCATGCACTTTGGTTACAGAGCTGTGGAAATGCATTCAGCCAATATGCTTTGCAAATGTAAATATCTTTGTGCAGACCTCATGACAGGGGAGAGGAGAGGAGCTAATAATACTCCGAGGGAAACACCCCTAGATTCTGAGAGGAATTCAAGGCTGATTACAGATATACATAGATCTTAACGTATTTTACATATTAACACATGCATATTATTATGCATATAGGTCTAAGGGTACGTTACTACACTGATTTAAAGGGGTACTCTGCTGGAATGTTTTTTGTTTTTTTTTAACAACTGGTGCCAGAAAGTTAAATATATTTGTAAATTACGTCTATTTAAATATCTTAATCCTTCCAGTACTTATAAGCTGCTGTATACTCCACAGGAAGTTGAATTTATTTCCTGTCTGACCACAGTGTTCTCTGCTTACACCTCTGTTCATGTCAGGAACTGTCCAGATTAGGAGCAAATCCCCATAGCAAATCTTTCCTGCTCTGGACAGTTCCTGACATGGACAGAGGTGTCAGCAGAGAGCACTGTGGTCAGACTGGAAAGAACTGCACAACTTCCTGTGGAACATACAGCATCTGATAAGTACTGGAAGGATTAAGATATTTAATTAGAAGTCATTTACAAACATATTAAACTTTCTGGTACTAGTCGGAAAAAAAAAATTCCCCACGGAGTACCCCTTTAAGCATTTTTTTCCCATTATTTTCTTACTTATGACAGTAACGCTTTAAGGTTATTTGTAACGGTGTTGTAATGGGATTCATACAACAATACACATATAGCACGTAGTCCAATAAGGTCCGAACAGCTGCGCTGTCCTAAAGGGGTTACAGTCGTGTGCACAGGCTCCGCGGAGATCTCAGGTGACTTATGTGGTTAACCCGCCACAAATTCACTTGACCTTACGCAAGCGCATAATTTGGTATTTCTTAGCTCCGATATAGGAGACCCCACAGATTTGTATGGCAATGGAATGATGGGATTAGGAATGATTTTGAGGGAGGTCTGAGCAGAACGGTTCAGCGCAGTATGAGGAGCGCGACCGCTTCTACAAACAATATCTGCGTCCTGGAATCCGATTCCGACATATATATCTGCTCGCACGTGACTGACATACCTACAGTCATAGATATATACTATGGAAAAAAACTGAAAAAATCCACCTGACGCGGAATAGATCTGATTTGTCGCCGTCTGGGACGCACAATCATCTCCAATTTTTCACCGGCACCAACATCACGTGACTTGTCACAAATTGAATTGTAAGCGGAAAGTTGTGTGACTTGATTTAGGACAAAGTAGCATTGCGGTGCGCGGACGGGAGCGCGCAGGTGTTATTCTGAGGGTCGGCTGAGATGTGTGGTTCTGAGGGATCAACGTCGGGACCACCAGCCCTTAAAGGGGTACTCCACTGAAAAAAATGTTTTATTAAATCAACTGGTGCCAGAAAGTTAAACAGATTTGCAAATTACTTCAATTAGCAAATCTTAATCCTTCCAGTACTTATCAGCTGCTGTATGCTGTACAGTAAGTTCTTTTCTTTTTGAATTTCCTTTCTGCCGGACCACAGTTTCTCTGCTGACACCTCTGTCCATTTTAGGCTCCCTGCTGGTCTCCCCATATAAGCCCTGGGTGGAGCTTCTCTCTCTGCTACGCTGAGGTCCAGTGAGGTCCAGTCTAGGTGAGTGTCCAGAGTCCTAGGAGCCTCAAGTCCAGTCTGCGGCCACAAGAGGCTACAAGTAACCACAGTCTCAGTATTGTCAGTCATCAGTCAAGTCAGCCACAGTCATCATTTGTCAAGTCAACATGGCCTGCATTAAATTGACCCCATCTACTACAAGTCCCAGCAAGCCCTTAAGGTTTCTGAGTCACTGGTCACCTCCGTGGGCCCTGGCTGAACTATATAGACTTTTCCACCTGTTATTACTGCCCCTGTGCCTAGCCCAGGATCCAGCGGTATACCTTCGGGTGGCATTGAGGATAAACCAGGCCTTGGCATCATAAATACAAGGGGTTAATGCCATCTGCCCCTAGGGTAATTCCACCTGCCCTGTGCATCACACCCTCTATCACAAGGTATTGGCGTTCCCTAGCAGGCGTGACATCATCTGAAGCCGTACAGGGGAGGACTTCCTCCCTCACTCTGCTACACACAGCATTTCCGTGTGTGAGATGAGCTATGATTGGCTAAGGCTGCACACACACCCTCAGCACTCCAGACTGAATTACCTGATTTTGGACTTCTTCCAGGCCAGCAGGAGTCCAAAGTCTGTGCAAGAGATGGGAGGAAATGTGCTCTGGACAAGTAGGGAGACACCTAGTGGCAGCTTTTTTAAACACAAATAAAACATAGAAAACTTTATTTTTTTTAAAACAAAGTACATTAGAAAGATTTTTTTATTTGCCCTAAGGAGCAAAAATCAGTTTTAATGAGAGCGCCCATTTAATTCTGTCCACTATGAGTAGAGGACACGGAGAACATCATCCCCCCCCCCCCCCCTGCCTGCCGCGTGGTCGCCCTCATCTGTATTCTCGCTGTCTGTGAGAGCCGGAGGCCGGTTGTTTCCTTTGTCAGGTATCTGTTTCGCAGCATTAAACTACTGATAACCTTCAAATATTTTTTTCATTGTCTGAGCAGAAAATGTCAGGAAACGTGGAGAAGAGAGATGAGCGAACTTACAGTAAATCCGATTCGTCACGAACTTCTCGGCTCGGCAGTTGATGACTTATCCTGCATAAATTAGTTCAGCTTTCCGGTGCTCCCGTGGGCTGGAAAAGGTGGATACAGTCCTAGGAGACTCTTTCTTAGGACTGTATCCACCTTTCCCAACCCACCGGAGCACCTGAAAGCTGAACTAATTTATGCAGGAAAAGTCATCAACTGCCGAGCCGAGAAGTTTGTGACGAATCGGATTTACTGTAAATTCGCTCATCACAACCGCAAAGTACAGACGTCACCGCGGTAATCTACGCCTGTCCTCACAATACTTTGTATTACCCCCCCACATTCATGGAAATAACTGGGGAGAATCCGCGTATTACAGGAACATTGGGGGAGATTTATCAAAACCCGTCCAGAGGAGAAATTGCTGAGTTGCCCGTAGCAACCAATCAGATCGCTGCTTTCACTTTGCAGAGGCCTTGTTAAAAATGAAACAAGAGAGCTGATTGGTTGCTATGGGCAACTGGGCAACTTTTCCTCTGGACGGGTTTTGATAAATCTCCCCCATTATACAGAGGAGAAGCTTCACATAATAGTCTATTGGTAGAATTGTGGACAACTGAGAAACATGGCCGCCTGTTGGAAAATGTCACCATTTGCCTCTGTCTTATTACGGGCAGCAGACGGCCATACTGGCAATACATGTGCGGACCGTATTTTTCGCCCTATAGGACGCACCGACATATAAAACGCACCCTATTTTAAAGGTCCAAAATCTAGAAAAAAAAAGATTCTGAACCCAACAGTGATCTTCAACCTGCGGACCTCCAGATGTTGCAAAACTACAACTCCCAGCATGCCCGGACAGCCGTTGGCTGTCCGGGCATGCTGGGAGTTGTAGTTTTGCAACATCTGGAGGTCCGCAGGTTGAAGACCACTGGTATAGGTGGTTATACTCACCTGTCCCCGCCGCTCCGGACCCATCACCGCTGCCCTGGATGTCGCTCCATCGCTGTCGCCGCGTCCACGTGGTGTCCCCGCCGCTCCGGACCTCTTCTTCCCCGGGATCCTCGCTCTCCGTCGCCGTCATCACGCCGCTTCACACTCCGCTCCTATTGGATGACGGGACGGCGTGATGACGTCAAAGGAGAGCGCCGGCCATGCAGGGGATCCCGACACGGAGCAGACACCGAGGAGGCAGGTAAGGTCCCTCCTGGTGTCCTGTAAGCTGTTCGGGACGCCACGATTTCACGGCGGCGGTCCCGAACAGCCCGACTGAACAGCCGGGTTAGTGTCACTTTCGCTTCAGACGCGGCGGTCAGCTTTGATCGCCGGGTCTGAAGGGTTAATACAGGGCATCACCACCATCGGTGATGTCCTGTATTAGCCGCGGGTCCCGGCCGTTGATGGCCGCAGGGACCGCCGCGATAGGTGTGTGTATTCGCCGTATAATTCGCAGTTTTGGGGAAGAAAAAGTGCGTCTTATATGGCAAAAAAAGGGTATATACAGTGAGAGACAGGACTAGTGGTCGGGAAATCTCTATTTCCCTAAGGTGCCTGTGGTATGTGGATACGAGGTTTTGGGAAGCTTATTATCCTATCCAAGGAAAGCTGGGTGACATATGGGAAATCCATAAATAGTTAAATCCCCGGAAAAGTCCCTAGGAAATTCTTTTCTTTTTTAACTAATTTTTTGTCTTGTCCACAGTGCTCTCTGCTGACACCTCTGTCGGTGTCAGGAACTGTCCAGAGCAGCATAGGTTTGCTATGGGGATTTTCTCCTGCTCTGGATAGTACCGGATATGGGCATCAGGTGCCAGCAGAGAGCACTGTGGACGAGACAAAAAAGAAATTCAAAAAGAAAATAATTTCCTCTGTAGCATACAGCTGCTAAAAAGTACTGGAAGGGTAAAGATTTTTTCATAGAAGTAATTTACAAATCTGTTTAACTTTCTGGCACCAGGTGATTTAAATTTTGTTTTTTTCCACTGGAGTACCCCTTAACCCCTTAAGGACCAGGCCATTTTATACCTTAAGGACCGGAGCGTTTTTTGCAATTCTGACCACTGTCACTTTAAACATTAATAACTCTGGAATGCTTTTAGTTATCATTCTGATTCCGAGATTGTTTTTTCGTGACATATTCTACTTTAACTTAGTGGTAAAATTTTATGGTAACTTGCATCCTTTCTTGGTGAAAAATCCCAAAATTTGATGAAAAAAATGAAAATTTTGCATTTTTCTAACTTTGAAGCTCTCTGCTTGTAAGGAAAATGGATATTCAAAATATATTTTTTTGGGGTTCACATATACAATATGTCTACTTTATGTTTGCATCATAAAATTTATGAGTTTTTACTTTTGGAAGACACCAGAGGGCTTCAAAGTTCAGCAGCAATTTTGAAATTTTTCACAAAATTTTCAAACTCGCTATTTTTCATGGACCAGTTCACGTTTGAAGTGGATTTGAAGGGCCTTCATATTAGAAATGCCCCATAAAAGACCCCATTATAAAAACTACACCCCCCAAAGTATTCAAAATGACATTCAGTAAGTGTATTAACCCTTTAGGTGTTTCACAGGAATAGCAGCAAAGTGAAGGAGAAAATTCAAAATCTTCATTTTTTACACTCGCATGTTCTTGTAGACCCAATTTTTGAATTTTTGCAAGGGGTAAAAAGGAAAAAATTTTTACTTGTATTTGAAACCCAATTTCTCTCGAGTAAGCACATACCTCATATGTCTATGTTAATTGTTCGGCGGGCGCAGTAGAGGGCTCAGAAGGGAAGGAGCGACAAATGGTTTTTGGGGGGCATGCCGCATTTAGGAAGCCCCTTTGGTGCCAGGACAGCAAAAAAAAAACACATGGCATACCATTTTGGAAACTAGACCCCTCAGGGAACGTAACAAGGGGTAAAGTGAACCTTAATACCCTACAGGTATTTCACGACTTTTGCATATGTAAAAAAAATATATATTTTTTTTACCTAAAATGCTTGGTTTCCCAAAAATTTTACATTTTTAAAAAGGGTAATAGCAGAAAATACCCCCCAAAATTTGAAGCCCAATTTCTCCCGATACAGAAAACACCTCGCATGGGGGTGAAAAGTGCTCTGCTGGTGCACTACAGGTCTCAGAAGAGAAGGAGTCACATTTGGCTTTTTGAAAGCAAATTTTGCTCTGGGGGCATGCCGCATTTAGGAAGCCCTATGGTGCCAGAACAGCAAAAAAAAAACACATGGCTTACCATTTTGGAAACTAGACCCCTCGGGGAACGTAACAAGGGGTAATGTGAACCTTAATACCCTACAGGTGTTTCACGACTTTTGCATATGTAAAAAAATATATATTTTTTTTACCTAAAATGCTTGGTTTCCCAAAATTTTTACAATTTTAAAAAGGGTAATAGCAGAAAATACCCCCCAAAATTTGAAGCCCAATTTCTCCCGATTCAGAAAACACCCCATATGGGTGTGAAAAGTGCTCTGCTGGTGCACTACAGGTCTCAGAAGAGAAGGAGTCACATTTGGCTTTTTGAAAGTGAATTTTGCTCTGGGGGCATGCCGCATTTAGGAAGCCCCTATGGTGCCAGGACAGCAAAAAAAAAACACATGGCATACCATTTTGGAAACTAGACCCCTCGGGGAACGTAACAAGGGGTAATGTGAACCTTAATACCCTACAGGTGTTTCACGACTTTTGCATATGTAAAAAAATATACTTTTTTTTAACCTAAAATGCTTGGTTTCCCAAAATTTTTACAATTTTAAAAAGGGTAATAGCAGAAAATACCCCCCAAAATTTGAAGCTCAATTTCTCCCGATTCAGAAAACACCCCATATGGGTGTGAAAAGTGCTCTGCTGGCGCACTACAGGTCTCAGAAGAGAAGGAGTCACATTTGGCTTTTTGAAAGCGAATTTTGCTCTGGGGGCATGCCGCATTTAGGAAGCCCCTATGGTGCCAGGACAGCAAAAAAAAAAACACATGGCATACTATTTTGGAAACTAGACCCCTCGGGGAACGTAACAAGGGGTAATTTGAACCTTAATACCCTACAGGTGTTTCACGACTTTTGCATATGTAAAAAAATATATATTTTTTTTACCTAAAATGCTTGTTTTCCCAAAAATTTTACATTTTTTAAAAGGGTAATAGCAGAAAATACCCCCCAAAATTTGAAGCCCAATTTCTTCCGAGTACGGCGATACCCCATATGTGGCCCTAAACTGTTGCCTTGAAATACGACAGGGCTCCAAAGTGAGAGCGCCATGCGCATTTGAGGCCTAAATTAGGGACTTGCATAGGGGTGGACATAGGGGTATTCTACGCCAGTGATTCCCAAACAGGGTGCCTCCAGCTGTTGTAAAACTCCCAGCATGCCTGGACAGTCAACGGCTATCTGGCAATACTGGGAGTAGTTGTTTTGCAACAGCTGGAGGCTCCGTTTTGGAAACAGTGGCGTACCAGACGTTTTTCATTTTTATTGGGGAGGGGGGTTGTATAGGGGTATGTGTATATGTAGTGTTTTTTACTTTTTATTTTATTTTGTGTTAGTGTAGTGTAGTGTTTTTAGGGTACAGTCGCACGGGCGGGGGTTCACAGTAGTTTCTCGCTGGCAGTTTGAGCTACGGCAGAAAATTTGACGCAGCTCAAACTTGCAGCCGGATACTTACTGTAATCCTCCGCCCATGTGAGTGTACCCTGTACGTTCACATTGGGGGGGGGGAACATCCAGCTGTTGCAAAACTACAACTCCCAGCATGTACGGTCTATCAGTGCATGCTGGGAGTTGTAGTTTTGCAACCGCTGGAGGCTCCGTTTTGGAAACAGTGGCGTACCAGACGTTTTTCATTTTTATTGGGGAGGGGAGGGGGGCTGTGTAGGGGTGTGTGTATATGTAGTGTTTTTTACTTTTTATTTTATTGTGTGTTAGTGTAGTGTTTTTAGGGTACAGTCGCACGGGCGGGGGGTTCACAGTAGTTTCTCGCTGGCAGTTTGAGCTGCGGCAGAAATTTTGCCGTACCTCAAACTTGCAGCCGGATACTAACTGTAATCCTCCGCCCATGTGAGTGTACCCTGTACGTTCACATTGGGGGGGGGGGGGGAACATCCAGCTGTTGCAAAACTACAACTCCCAGCATGTACGGTCTATCAGTGCATGCTGGGAGTTGTAGTTTTGCAACAGCTGGAGGCACACTGGTTGTGAAACACCGAGTTTGGTAACAAACTCAGTGTTTTGCAACCAGTGTGCCTTCAGCTGTTGCAAAAGCTACAACCCCCAGCATGTACGGACAGCGGAAGGGCATGCTGGGTGTTGTAGTTATGCAACAGCTGGAGGCATACTACTTTGGCTGGGGATGCTGGGGATTGTAGTTATGCAACAGCTGGAGACACACTGGTTTACTACTTAACTCAGTGTGCCTTCAGCTGTTGCAAAACTACAACTCTCAGCAGTCACCGACAGCCAACGGGCATGCTGGGAGTTGTAGTTATGCAACCACCAGATGCACCACTACAACTCCCAGCATGCACTTTAGCTGATTGTGCAAGCTGGGAGTTGTAGTTACACAACAGCTGAAGGTACACTTTTCCATAGAAAGAATGTGCCTCCAGCTGTTGCAAAACTACAAGTCCCAGCATGCCCATAAGGGCATGCTGGGAGTTGTGGTGGTCTGCCTCCTGCTGTTGCATAACTACAGCTCCCAGCATGCCCTTTTTGCATGCTGGGAGCTGTTGCTAAGCAACAGCAGGAGGCTGTCACTCACCTCCAACGATCCTCGCCGCACAGGTCAGTCCCTCGTCGTCTCCGCCGCCGCAGCTGCTCCTGGGGCCCCGATCCCAACAGGGGCGCCGGGGATCGGGGTCCCCAGCACCGGGGGTCATCTTCCCGCACCCGCTCACGTCCTCCGGAAGAGGGGCGGAGCGGGTTGCGGGAGTGACACCCGCAGCAGGCGCCCTGATTGGTCGGCCGGTAATCCGGCCGACGAATCAGGGCGATCGTGAGGTGGCACCAGTGCCACCTCACCCCTGCTGGCTCTGGCTGATCGGGGCCGTCTCTGACGGCCCCGATCAGCCAATAATTCCGGGTCACCGGGTCACTGGAGACCCGATTGACCCGGAATCCGCCGCAGATCGCTGGACTGAATTGTCCAGCGATCTGCGGCCATCGCCGACATGGGGGGTCATAATGACCCCCCTGGGCGATATGCCCCGATGCCTGCTGAACGATTTCAGCAGGCATCGGGGACCGGCTCCGCTCCAGATGGTTGCGGGGGGCCGGTAAAACACATGACGTTCTCATACGTCATGTGTCCTTAAGGACTCGGAAATGGAGACGTATGAGAACGTCATGTGTCCTTAAGGGGTTAAAAGCCCATAGACTTCTATGGCATTCCACACTCCCATTCAACCTTCTTAAATTCCGCTTGCATAATTTCAGAAGTATGAATGGGAGTGCGGAGTCACATAGAAGTCTATGGGCTTTAATTTGAGGTGGAAATTCTGCCGTGTGAATAGACCCTTACAGTCCCTGGTCAGGTGGGGTTATATCTGCCCCCCCCCCCCCTCCCCGTTGATCAGCCTTTGTGACCTTTGATTTGAATTCACTCTGCACTTTGTCTCATGGATTTTTGTCCTGTTGAGCTTTTAACCCTGTTGTATATATTGTTTTCCTGGTCGGGTTTAGTCTGTCCCGTTTGTGCCTTGTTTAGTATTCTCTGTTGGTGTGGGTTTACACCTGTATCTGAGAGTCTTGAATCTTGACCCCTGTTCAGACCTGTTTGTGCTTAGTGCAGTTTTGTGTCCCTCCATGTTTTGGAGTTTGGCTTTGTAGTTATCCAGTTCCTTCTAGAGTTAGATCCGTTTCCTGAGCTTCACATTTTTTATTCCTGACACAGGAGTTTGCTTTGTATCTAGTTTTGTATTAGTTCTGTGTTTTCCTGTTCTTGGTCGGTGTTCAGACCAGTTGTTCTTGAGCTTTTGTTTCCTTATCATTCAGGTCTTTGCATATCCAGTCTAATCTAGTTTATTCCCTGCATCCCTGGAGATATCTCGCTCTATATAATTCCTAGTTTACCTGTCTTGTTTATATTTTCATATCTGCTGTTTATCTTGTTTCGGTTCTTAGGCTGTTGTCTGTACGTTATATTCCTGCTACAATGTTTCCCTGATGTCTGTTTTGTGCTGCTTTGTATTCCTGCTGAAATTCTGTATTCTGCTCTATTGACTGTGTGTCCCCGACCTGTACAGTACTGGTTTATTGTTTAGACTAGAACGCCCCTGCATCCTGGTTAGAGTCTGGGTATGTCGCCCAGGTACTCCACCCCTAGACATCTTCTCCCCTTTTCAATGGACCCCCGCAATCTCCCTGCTGCAGCCGGCGTTCGGCTGTAGCACCGTCACGCCCCCTCCCATAGACTTGCATTTAGGGGGCGTGGCTGTAACGTCACGAGCCTCCGCCCCGCATTGCCAGTCATCTGGCACAGAGCAAAGTTTGCCCGGTGCACTGGATGTCTGGGGGCCGCAGCCGAGACCGTGGGGGACCCCAGCGGCAGGACCCCCGCGATCAGACATCTTATCCCCTATGCTTTGGATAGGGGATGAGATAAGATGTCTAGCGGTGGAGTACCACTTTAATTACTACCCATTGGCCAGCGTCTATCCACCTACTAAAGAGAAGTTGGGCTGGACTTACCTGGCTCTTGTCATGCTGACAAAAAACTAATAAAAATAAAAATAAAAAACGCACCACTCATCTCTACAGGACATGTCTGGTATTGCAGTTTAGGCCCTTTTAGGTGACATGGGCTGAGATGCTCTACTTGGCCTATTCCAAATGAAAATGATACAAGACAAGCTCCAACCTCGGCCGCCCGGGTCAGGTGACTGGATGGTCCTCCGAAAAATGAGGCACAAAACTTTACAAAGTTCATAGTGTGTTCAATATTCAGACAGGAAAGACATTACGTGGCTGACAAAGACGATGTTAATCTGGGGTCGGCCATCTGCGCTGAGGTTATCGCCGCCGTTCTCTGTAATTATAATCACTTGTATTTCTCTTCATTTACAAAACAGTCGCGTTGTTTTACTTTGTGATTTATTCAGCCCAAATAATAAAAAAAGAAACTTCAGAAAATCAGTGGAGAAGAAAATGTGCAACAACACAGCAGCCAGAAGACAATGAGGCCCACGGACGTCTTAAAGGAGCACTCTGCACAAGTTCTGCATGTCTTACCTCTTCTTACTGACAATAGGCTCCATATTTGGTTTAAAATTGTAATGTTGACTACATTTCCCATGAATCCTATGGCTGAGGGGCAGGTGTTTGGTCACTTCAGCTGATCACCTAAACAAGCTGCTAGTGCTGGAGATCAACAAGGGGAACTCGTAAGACTCATAAGTGGTTGGTGCCAGTTCACATTATGTGCAGTTTTGGTGCATTTTCTTACTCAAAGTGCTTTTTTTTTAGATAAATATCACCATGAAGGAAAGGGATTCAACCTGCAATCACAATTACGGTGTCTGATGAAGATTTAAAGGGGTACTCCAATGGAAAACATATTTTTAAATCAACTGGTGACAGAAAGTTAAACAGATTTGTAACTTTTTCTATTTAAAAATCTTAATCCTTCCAGTACTTATCAGCTGCTGTGTACTACAGCAGGAAATTCTTCTCTTTTTGAATTTCTTTTCGGTCTGTCTACAGTGCTCTCTGCTGACACCTCTTTCCATGTCAGGAACTGTCCAGAGCAGGAGCAAATCCCCATAGCAAACCTCTCCTGCTCGGACAGTTCCTGACATGGACAGAGGTGTCAGCAGAGAGCACTGTGGTCAGACAGAAAATAACTTCAAAATGAAAAGAACTTCCGCTGTATTATACAGCAGCTGAAAAGTACTGGAAGGATTAAGATTTTTAAATAGTTGATTTCAAAATAAATATTTTCCCCTTTAAAGTCTTTATGCTGTGTTCACAGGTTGAATCTTTCCTGCATTTTTCACACATTTTTACTGTGATTTGCACAATTGCAGTAAAACAGCAGCTTTTTTTTTGCCAAAATTTTGGGAAAATAGCTGCAAAAATTGCAATGTGTGAGCACTGCTTTAAAGGGGAACTTCGGTGGAAAATCAACTGGTGCAAGAACGTTAAACAGATTTGTAAATTATTTCTATTGAAATTCTTAACCATTTCAGTACTTATTAGCAGCTGTATACTACAGAAGAAGCTCTTTTCTTTTTGGATTTCTTTTCTGTCTATATACTACAAAGGAAATTCTTTTATTTTTTAATTTCCTTTTTGTCTGACCACTGTGCTCTCTGCTGACACCTCTGTCCATGTCAGGAACTGTCCAGAGCAAAATCCCCACAGCAAACCTCTCCTGCTCTGGACAGTTCCTAAAATGGACAGAGGGGGTCAGTAGAGAGCACCGTGGACAGACAGAAAGGAAATTCAAAAATAAAAGAATTTCCTCTGTAGTATTCAGCCGCTGATTAGTACTGGAAGGATTAAGAATTTTTAATAGAAGTAATTTACAAATCTGTTTAACTTTCTGACACCAGTTGATTAAAAAAAAAAAAGTTTTCCACCGGAGTACCCCTTTAATTAAGGGAGGTGTATGACTACTATATATCCGGATCCCATAGAGATAGTAGCAGTATACAGATAGAGCTGGAGGGGAGGTGTATAACTACTATATATCCTGATCCCATAGAGATAGCAGCAGTATACAGATAGAGCTGGAGGGGAGGTCTATAACTACTATATATCCTGATCCCATAGAGATAGCAGCAGTATACAGATAGAGCTGGAGGGGAGGTATATAACTACTATTTATCCTGATCCAATAGAGATAGCAGCAGTATACAGATAGAGCTGGAGGAGAGGTGTATAACTACTATATATCCTGATCTCATAGAGATAGCAGCAGTATACAGATAGAGCTGGAGGAGAGGTGTATAACTACTATATATCCTGATCTCATAGAGATAGCAGCAGTATACATATAGAGCTGGAGGGGAGGTCTATAACTACTTTACATCCTGATCCCATAGAGATAGAAGCAGTATACAGATAGAGCTGGAATGGAGATGTATAACTACTATATATCCTGATCCCATAGAGATAGCAGCAGCAGTATACAGGTAGAGTTGGAGGGGAGGTGTATAACTACTATATATCAGGGGCGGACACAGACCGCAGAGGGCCCCTGTGCAAAGAATGTGCTCGGCCCCCCTCATACATCAATTGTTCAGGAACACCCCCACCATCATTAACCCCCTCACTCCCATTAACCCCCTCTTCTTCCATTTACCTCCCCTTGCTTCCATTGCCCCCCCACTTCCACTAACCCGCCCCGCGTTTCCATTAACCCCCCTGCTTCCATTAACCCCCCTTGCTTCTGTTAACCCCCCCTGCTTCCCTTAACCCCCTGCTTCCATTAACCCCCCTGCTCCTTCTTCCATTCACCCCTCCTGCCCCTGCTTCCATTAACCCCCCACTTCCATTAACCCCCCTGCTTCCGTTAATCCCCCTGCTTCCGTTAACCACCCCCGCTTCCGTTAACCGCCATGATTCCGTTAACCTCCCCTGCTTCCGTTAACACCCCTGCTCCTTATTTCATTCACCCCTCCTACCCCTGCTTACATTCATCCACCCCCTGCTTCCCTTAACCCCCCCTCTTCCGTTAACCCCCCTGATTCCATTAACCCCCCTGCTCCTTCTTCCATTCACCCCCTCCTGTCCCTGCTCCCATTAACCTCCCTGCTTCCATTAATCCCCCACTGCTCCCATTAGCCCCCCGCTCCTTCTTCCATTTATCCCCCCCTGCTTCCATTCAAATTCCCCTCTCCCCCACTTCTGGCCCTGCATACATTCAACAAACCCCCCGCTCCTTCTTCCATTCATCCCCCCCCCCCCCCCGCTTCCATTCAAATTCCCCCTTCCCCTGCTTCTATTCAACCCCCCTCCCCGATTCTGCCCCTGCCCATTTGCATAAAAAATCCCCGCTCCCCACCCTCACCTGTGCGCTGTTCTGTACACGGGCTGCCAGGAAGCGTCCCACGTCATCGTTGGAGTGACGCGGGCGCTTCCCTGCCCGGACGCAGGATCCTCTCTGGCGGATCGTCCAGCGCACAACGCTTCCGCCAGGAGGGAATTTCACATATTGGTCTAAAGTGCCCGCTGCGCTATTATGTGCCGTGGCCGCCGCTGCTCACGTGTTTGTCATGTGAGGGGGCCCACCGCCCTTTCAAATGACGGTGGGCCCCCTTAAATGCTGGGCCACTGTGCAGCTGAACCGGCTACACAGGTGATATGTCCGCCCCTGCTATATACCCTGATCCCATAGAGATAGCAGCAGTATACAGATAGAGCTGGAGGAGAGGTGTATAACCACTATATATCCTGATCCCATAGAGTTAGCAGCAGCATACAGATAGAGCTGGAGGGGAGGTGTATAACCACTATATATCCTGATCCCATAGAGATAGCAGCAGTATACAGATAGAGCTGAAGGGGAGGTGTATAACCACTAAATATCCGGATCCCATAGAGATAGCAGCAGCAGTATACAGATAGAGCTGGATGGAGTAAAGAGTATAATTGCTAAACTGTATATCCTGATGCCATAGAGATAGGACATGGAGCTATGAGGGGAGGGATCTGGTAGGTGATGATGTCATCTTGTAGTTTATAGGAAGTCAGAATCCAGACCTGACATCCTGTTGTTACCATTAAGCTTTGGCTGATTTGGAGAGTCAGACTGGTGATCACATGACCAAGTTACAGTAATGGAACACATAGATGCAGCTGCGTTGGAATAAATAAAGCCCTTTGGATAGGGGGATAAGATGTCTATAGGCGGAATAATAGTATGGCCTCATATAGGTTGGTTTTTGTGTCACACCCTATAATATCTATAATATGAGATCATCAGGTATCTCAGCATCGGCTCAGATAAAGAATATTCATAAGTAGATGTGAGAAACCTGTCTGAGAACATTTATAGATCTGTAGATTAGAGGTTACACGAACACCAGCCAACAGCTCCATGGCAACAAAGACTCAATAAAGTTCTAGAATTTACAATAGTTCAACATACTCCGGTGGAAAACAATTTTTTCCAAATCAACTGGTGCCAGAAAGTTATACAGATTTGTAAATTACTTCTATTAAAAAATCTTAACCCTTCCAGTACTTATCAGCTGCTGTCTGCTGTATGCTTCACAGGAAGTTGTGTAGTTCTTTCCAGTCTGACCACAGTGCTCTCTGCTGACACCTCTGTCCATGCCAGGAACTGTCCAGAGCAGGAGAGGTTTGCTGTGGAGATTTGCTCCTACTCTGGACAGTTCCTGACATAGACGGAGGTGTCAGCAGAGAGCACTGTGGTCAGACTTGAGAGAACTACACAACTTCCTGTGGCACATACAGCAGCTGGTAAGTACTAAAAGTGTTAAGATTTTTTTAATAGAAGTAATTTACAAATCTTTATAACGTTCTGGAACCAATTGAATTGAAAAATAATAATAATAATAATAATTTCTTTCCACTGGAGTACCCCTTTAAAGTGAACTTGTCAATTACGTCTCCCATGGCCGTTCCCGGTAAAGCCAGTCTAGGTAGCACCACCATTCAATGACGTAGGGTCACAATAGTATGACTATAAAAAATAGGTAGCGCTCATTCAACCGCAAACAATCGAGATGGAAAAAATAAAACAACTCACGGGCTGTATGTGGGAGGGGTATGGGATCACCTCATCAACCAATTACCACACCTAGCAGCCAAGGAGCCATATTTTAGTATATGTCAGAGAGGAGCGCATCGAATCGGACGAAGTCGAATTCGTTCCGAATCTTATGAAAAATTTGATTCAGACCGAATCTGAACTTTGACTCGAATTGAAATAACGAATTTCTTCATTTGCAACACCCGCTGCGATCGTCCTGTATAGTGTATAGATGTGAGCGGCTTTCTCCTGCGCTCGCATCTCTGCAATAGATAGGACGATCGCAGCGGATGTCAGGAGTGACACCCGCTGTGATCTGTCCTTACCTGCAGGTACTACTGCTCCCAACATGGAGCACACTCTGCTCCATGCTGGGAGCTGTAGTACCTGCATTAATAGACCGATTGCAGCGGGTGTCACTTCTGACACCTGTTGCGAATTGTCTATTAATGCAGGTACTACAGCTCCCAGAATGAAGCAGTGTGCTCCATATTGGGAGCAGTAGTACCTGCAGGTAAGGACAGATCACAGCAGGTGTCACTCCTGACACCCACTGCGATCGTCCTGTATAATGTATAGATGCGGGCGGCCGCTCTTCTCTGGTCCCACTGTAGTATGAGTAAATGCTGTATATATACCTATTATTCATTTTTATATTAATTCAGATGAATAAGTGATGTGAATTCTATTCACATCACTGGCCGGGTGGTGTATAGTGCAGAGAGGCGAGCGCAGGAGAAAGTCACTCCATCTCTGCAATAGTTAGGATGATCGCACTGCTGATACCCGGGGCGATCTGTCTATTAGTACAGGTACTACAGCTCCCATCATGGAACAGTCTGTTCTATGCTGGGAGGAATAGTACTACCTAAAAAATGTAAAAAATTTAGAAAAAAAAGTGAAACACACACTTTATTAAACACAATAATAAAATACATTACTAATAAAAAATAAAATAAAAATTATAAAAAATATATTATTGTTACATTTAAATGGCCCCTTTCTACATTTTTATTATTGTCGGCTACATTTGTAGGTCCCTGCCCACCCACATATATTGATCCCTGTTTAAAAATTAACATTAAAATTTTTTCGGGAGCCGGCAAGGACCAGAAAATTCAGCGTTCAATATTAAATATGAATAAGAAGTGCATTTCATTTTTTTTTCTAGCTTTTGTTCTAAAACATAATTTTTTAAAATTTTCTCTTTACTTTTTTAGCCCCATTTATTTAAGTTTTTTCGGGCATTTAAATGTGCTGCCATGAATAATTGCTGGGGTCAGAGACGAGCCGAGGACAGGAACATGAGTAATATGTATAAAACTGTAGGCAAAAAAAAGGCTGTTTCCCTAATTTACCAAAAATCCATAAATTTACAGAGGTCTTCTATCAGAAATTAAAGATACTTCAAATTGTAATTTACGGAGGCAGATGGCCGGGACAATAATGTATTTATGTAATTAATGTAATTGTGAAGGACGATGTCATTGTCATTATACAATATGAGCTGGTTTTAAATGACAAATTACTGCAAAACTCTTCTTGTAATTCCAATGTCTCTGCATAAGCAGGAAGACATGGATGGGAGCTATAATTATAGTAGGAAGGAAAGGACTTTTTCCTTGCTGTAAGCTGTAAAAAGGAATATGTAACCATGGATGTGGGATTACCTTTTTATATATGAGAAAAATCTTTTATTTTTTATGTAGGGGATGATGGGGATTGTAATTCTTGAATTCCAGTTGTCCCCTCTTGCAATCACTGTGGTTGCAATTGGGACCGGCAGGGAGTCACTGGGACCATATGAATGGAAGAAAGAAAATTTTGAAATATACAATAACTGACCTTAATTGGCTGTGGTTTCATTATTTAATTAAAGTCTTTCCTTCCTATTTCCTGTTCTTCATTCATCTGTCGGCTGTGTGAGCGAAGAAAATTAATTATATATATAATGTGAAAGCTTACATCTACATTTACATGAGCGGAAAAAGATATATATATATATATATATATATATATATATATATATATATATATATATTTATACAGATATATGATTTATACATCTCTCTCTCTCCCTATATATATATATATATATATATATATATATATATATATATATATATATAGCAACAGGAGAATACAGCAGCACACTGCTAGCACAAAGATATAGATAAAACATGAGTATATAGATGAAACATGAGTATATAGATGAAACATTAGTATATAGATAAAACATGAAAAGCTATACAGCTGTAGTGCAATAAATGAATAATTTCATAATTTCATTTATTGCACTACAGCTGTATAGCTTTTCATGTTCTATCTATATACTCATGTTTTATCCTTATACTCATGTTTTATCTATATATTTGCGCTAGCAGTGTGCTGCTGTATTCTCCTGTTGCTGTATATTTAGCCCAGCAGCCTGCACCTATAAGCCAGGTCTTTACAATAGTTTGGAATCAATAGTGCTGGTCAACTTATTCTTTGGTTGTATTACACATATGGGGGAGTGGCTACCTCCATGTTGGCTCCTGCACCCCACCCACCTCTATTAGGTGTATATAAGGTGTCTTGGATGTTTCAGATCCTGCAAGCCTGCTGTACTGTTCACACAGAGGCAAATTCATAGTGTAGGGTCCGTCCCAAAATGAGATCACCTTACCGTGGTGGGACGGTTCAAGTTACTTGGCGCCAAATTGCAAGCTAAGTACCTCATAATTTCATATTTTCACACATATATATATATATATATATACATACAGTCATCCCTCAACATACGATGGTAATCCATTCCAAATGGACCATCGTTTGTTGAAACCATCGTATGTTGAGGGATCCGTGCAATGTAAAGTATAGGACAGTGGTCTACAACCTGCGGACCTCCAGATGTTGCAAAACTACAACACCCAGCATGCCCGGACAGCCAACGGCTGTCCGGGCATGCTGGGAGTTGTAGTTTTGCAACATCTGGAGGTCCGCAGGTTGAAGACCACTGGTATAGGAAGTTGTACTCACCTGTCCCCGCCGCTCCGGACCGTCACCGCTCCTCACCGCTGCCCTGGATGTCGCCGTCCATCGCTGTCGCCGCGTCCCCGTGGTGTCCCTGACGCTCCGGCAAGGCCTCTGCTTCCCCGGCATCCTTGCTCTCCGTCGCCGCCATCACGCCGTTACGCACGCCGCTCCTATTGGATGACGGGACGGCGTGCACAGCGACATGATGACGACGATGGAGAGCGCCGACGATGGAGGGGATCCCGAAGAGGACGCGCCGGAGCCCCGAGGACAGGTAAGTGATCGTCAGTGGACCACACGGGGCACCGTAAACGGCTATCCGGGGGCAGCTGAAGCAGTCTGCGCTGCCGGATAGCCGTTTATGCGATGGCCCCGACATACAAAAACATCGTATGTTGATGCTGCCTCTGAGAGGCCATCGTATGTTGAATTGATCATATGTCGGGGCCATCGTAGGTCGGGGGGGGGGGGGGTCACTGTATATCAAATAAGAAACCAGCAGCACACGAAGTAGTAGTGCAAAAATAGGTGGAGGTTTATTGCATCCTCCCAGTGTACAAAGAAGCGACGTTTCTGCGACGTTTCGTTGCCATATTCAGACTCCTATGTTCATGCTTCAATGATGGCGTGCCGTGATTTTACAGTGATTCAGAATTGTGTTCCCAAAAGTGTATACATCCTAGTGCCGATGTGCTGAACATTACATTCATATGTACAGTATTGCACTTACCCAACAGAGCACCTCAATACACGTGTCATAGTACGGAGCGTGGATGTTGTATCATTGTGCGGCTGCGCGCCGTCCACCAATCAGGCGGATGCTTCCCTGCTGGTATTCAGCCAATGGAGACCTGAATAGTATGCGCACGCGTGCTGTACTAATAAAACAACCTGCGCCATCTTGCTCAAGGGAAAGCTGCCCATATATCGGCACCAGGTAGTATAATGTTTCTAGTCAGAAGTCTCGTGCTCTTCACATGGGATTTGTCATGGCTCTCACTCCATATAGTCTCACAGACTGCGGGTGATCACATGTTCACATCCAACTTGTCACCATGCCGGATGTCACATATGGGATACTGGGCAGACAAATGCCAATCACTGACCGGCGCCGTCAGCCATTTTCCAGCCACCCATGTCCACAGACTTTGTTGAAGTAATCGGCACCCAATGGAGCAATTTAGACAGACTGGCTTGAAATGTGAAATAAAGATACTCCTACAGGTATATTAAGATGTAGATATGAAAAAAGAAAGAAAAAAGTCTCCATTTGATATATATGACACTGTGGTTGCTCTGTTGGTGGCAACGGAATACATAGTTCCAAATGATCTGCAATGAAACAGAGAAAACATAATATTAGTAGGATCAATACAGATATATACAATACACCTAGAGGGAATGTACATCAGAAATGAGGCTACATATAAGAAACTACCTAGTACACATTTTTTGCTGTTGACTTGAATTCTGCATTGAGACCATCTGGTCTAATGGTGCCCAACATAAAAATTAACTTTAATTCTCGTTGACACGATCGCCACCTCTCTTCAGAATCGAATCGAGTAATATTACTCCAATGATCCTGGACATATATATATATATATATATATATATATATATATACACACACATACACATAGTGAGGGAGAGATATGACTAATCTGCTAGATCCAATGGTTCTATATCTAGAACGTTCCATAGATCAAGTAATAACATATGAGACTAGTAAAAGTGTGCAAAACCATGGGGGGGGGGATGTGGACAGTCAGCCACTGACCAATGATATCCAATGTGTCTGCCCCTGGGATGAGGATGAGAGCCATGGCCAAGTAAAGTGATCATAGATCAAACATCTAATGAAGGGACAAAAAATATTTATTAAAACCGTTAATACATTTATAAATAGAGGTTGGCATGTTTCAGATGTCCAATCTACCTGCTTCATCAGGCGATATTTCATACAAGACATACAGACCTTACATTCCTACCACTTAAAATTAGAACTGTCAGAGTTTTTGCCTTTTCCTAGCACCACTTCTTGTTTCTTAGCAGACAGCTACACCTCAGCCGATACTAAAATGCAGCTCCTTATTTTCCTGGCTACCTGCTAATTATCCAGCCCCTTCCCTGCTGGGCCCTGGCTATTTAAGCTTCTGCAGTTCGGTCTGCCTCTTTCCTTCCGTGGTCTCTATCCAAGTGCATTCTTACTGTCCCTGTTTGTTATCCCGTGGCTTGTAACATCACATAACCATTTCATCTCTGGCCTTCTTTGTATTCATCATCCTCTTATGGCTGCTATTCAAATCGTAATTTCTCCGGCTCCGGACATCTCACAAATATACGAGGAGTTTCAGTTCCGGAAGAAAAACCTTTTTGTGTTTTTCTGATAATAAGGTTCATTTTATTTTATCACAGGGATACAATAGTCTTCGTGTGCATTCACTGAGTGCCTGTGTAATACACATCATTGTCATTTGGGTTGACTCAATGTTGTATGGTCACCTAATATTTTTAATTATGGTCTGTAATGCAGGTGGTACTACTACTTGTAGCTCAGCCGACTACCTCCAATCCATGCCACCTTATCTGTGCATCTGCTCCTGCGCTTGCTCTTCCTGGCTTTGCCCGTAGGGTGTGCATGTCTCCTTGCTGTTTCTTATAGATCCAGCACACACCATCAGGAAGGTTTGTTACTCCCCTGATATCCTGTGTACAGACCCCTGCCTGATCTCCTGACTCCACTTCTGCCTGACCACTGTGTACTGTACCATTTCTCCAATGTGTGAACTGGATTGCTGACCATGAACATGTGCTATCTACCTTTATTCTTCTGCCTGGACCTTGTCTAATCTTGCCTGACCTTCCCATGCCAGATTTTACCCCCACCGGCACCACTCTTGGACTGCGACCTGGTAACTTCAAGCAACAGAAGTCCGGTTTCCACATCCTGGATTGGGATAAAGGGTTAAAACCAAACGGTACTTAGGTTCAGCTCCTGAACATGGACTTAAAGGGGTACTCCGCCCCTAGACATATTATCCCCTATTCAAAGGATAGGAGATAAGATGTCTGATCGCGGGGGTCCCGCTTCTGGGGATGCACGCGATTTCCCTGCTGCACCCGGTGTTCGTTTAGAGCGTCTAGTGCAGTGCCGGAGGCTCGTGATGTCACAGCCACGCCCCGCTTGTGACGCAGCAGCCACGCCCTCTCAATGCAAGTCTATGGGAGGGTGTGTGACAGCTATCATGACCCCTCCCATAGACTTGCATTGAGGGTGTGTGACACAGGCGTGCATGGCCATGACATCACAAGCCTCCGCCCGCATTGCCAGTCATCCGTCACAGAGCGAATTTCGCTCCGCAGCCACAGACTTGTTCGCGGGGGTCCCCAGCAGTGGAACCCCCGCAATCAGACATCTTATCTCCTATACTTTGAAAAGGGATAAGATGTCTAGGGGTGGAGTACCCCTTTAGGCTGATATGGTTACTTAGCACAGAGGGTCCACACACGTTATCCTGTGCATACTTTCATTGGCTACTATTGACACTTCACCACATTAGGGTCACCAGGAATTGTGTGTGAGTGAAGATCGGAAAGACAAAGAGACTGGAGATCAGCAGGAGATCAGGGATCACTGGAGGACAGTATGGCAGGCAGCAGCAGTGACTCTTATGGATTGACTCGGCACAGTCATATGTATTCACTCCCTTTACTGTGCCCAACTGGTGTGACCTATTGCCTTCAAAAGTCACATTAGTAAGTAGGGTCCACCTGTCGGCAGTTTAATCTCAGTAGAAATTCACCTGCTCTGTGAAGGCCTCAGAGTTTGCTAGAGAGCATTACTGAACAAAGAGCGTCATGAAGAGCGAGAAGCTCACCAAACAAATCAGGGATAAAATTTAGAAAAAGTAGTTAGCAGGATTAGGTGATATAAAAAATCCAAAGCTTTGAATACCTCATAAAACACCATTAAAGGGGTACTCTGCTGCCCCAGCATTCGAAACTTAATGTCACGGCCATGCCCCCTCAATGTAAGTCTATGGCAGATACCCCACCCCCTCCCACAGACTTGCATTGAGGGGGCGTGGCCGTGATGTCATGACGCCACGCAGCCCACACCCAGTGTCCGGAACTATATATCCGAATGCTGGAGAGCGGAGTGCCCCTTTAAAGCCATTAGGAAACCTACCAAGAGAAGGGCGTCCAACCGAACTCACAAGCTGGGGAAGGAGAAAATGAATCAGAGAAGCAACCAAGAGGCCCATGGTGACTCTGGGGCGCTGCAATGATGTCCAATACTTATGCAAGGCCATTTAAATGAAATATGGCCGTGGCCATGATAGGGTTACAGATGCGGAACGTTCGAAGGCTACGAAGTACTAGGAAGTACTGCGGTCCTGGTTTTAGCGCGTTTGGCGCAGGTCCGCCTCTGGCTGAGCAATAAATAACAAGCTGCTGTAATAAACTCTGATTCACCTGCGCGGTCCTGCACCTACGGGGGGACGTGCCGTATATGACAGTTTTATGGCGACACATTATCTGGCGGTTATTTGTTTTCCAGGCTGTATTTCATCTCTTTCCTTCACAATCAGGGAACAATGGGCTATGAAGGTGCAAAACCGCTCCGTATTAGGATTTATTAACTGCCCGAGAAGTGAGAGACTGTTCTGGGGAAGCGGATGGCGTTACCCTGCGCGCGTCGGTGCTCGGAGCGGAGTCATGACATGTAACGAGACGTGATAATGACAAATGACACAAAGCCGGATGTAATAATCTGCAGAGAAGGAATTATGACACGTTGTGAAATGTAATGTCACGCAGAGCTGTGAAAGGGAGATGTCAGGACATGTAACGCGGTGTCTCAGTGATACATGGCATGTAAAGCAATGCAATAATACGTAATAATGTGCCGGGCACCGTAATGAAATGCAGAGGGATGTATTGACATGCAAAGAGATAGCAGTGTGCACTGCGGTCTACCGTAATGGCGTAAAGAATAGAGCGGCCACCGCGCCTGGCAATGTAATGAGATGCATAACGACGTAATATGGCCGGCAATTTGTATACGGAATGAGGCAGTAATATGCAAAAGGGGAAAATGTGCACAGCAACGTAATGGGATGCGAACGAAAGGATCGGCACACGGGGAACAATATAAGACGCACATCAGTGGTGGGTAATGATATGCAGGACAATACAATATAATAAAGAATATGGCGAATCCATTCAGCAGGAAGCCGTATCCTGGTGGTAAAGGCGCGAGACTAAAAGGGAACGCAAAAAAAAAACACAAAAAAAGGAAAAAGGTGGAGAAAGGAGCGTTAAATGTAAAATAATAAAAAGGAGCCTCTGATATCATCCCTGGATGTGTTTGACTGCAGATACGTGCGATGGAGAAGCCATTAATATTATTATTTTTAAAAAAGTTAAAATATTTTTGGGCAGAAACAATACAAATTGGGCATCGCTGTAACAATTCCGATCTGAAGAATCAAGACAGCAGGTTTGACTGTGCAGTGATTGGTGCAAAATAAATAAACAACGCCCCCTCTCCCCTCCACAGATTAGCTAAATTACATTTTTTATCCGCTGCCTCCTTAAAGAGGTTCTCCGACCTTAGAAATCTTATGGCCGGCACCGGCTTGGAGCTTCCGTGTTCATGACGTCACATCGCGCCCCCTCCATTCATGTCTATGGGAGTACAAAGCCGTCACGCCTCTTCCCATAGACATGAATGGAGGGGGCGTGACGGCTGTGGTCGCCCATCATCCGCCCATCATCCGCCCAGCGCAGAGTGGATCATAAAAATGATGTTGATCAGGATAAGGTGCTAAGCAACAAACAACTTTGTATGACAGGTTTGCTTTAAAAAGTACCTGTCATAGCCTACAAAAAAAAAAAAATGTTATACAGTGACCCCTCGACCTACGATGGCCCCGACATACGATCATTTCAACATACGATGCTTTTGTATGTCGGGGCCATCGCATAAACGGCTATCCTCCAGCGCAGACTGCTTCAGCTGCCACCGGATAGCCGTTTACGGTGCCCCGTGCGGTCCGCTGACGATCACTTACCTGTCCTCTGGGCTCCGGCGCATCCTCTTCGGGATCCCCTGCATCGTTGGCGCTCTCCATCGTCATCATCACGTCGCTGCGCACGCCGTCCCGTCATCCAATAGGAGCAGCGTGCGTAGCGACGTGATGGCGGCGACGGAGAGCGAGGATGCCGGGGAAGCAGAGGCCTTGCCGGAGCGTCGGGGACACCCCGGGGACGCGGCAACAGCGATGGACGGCGACATCCAGGGCAGCGGTGACGGTCCGGAGCGGCGGGGACAGGTGAGTACAACTTCCTCTAACAGTGGTCTACAACCTGCGGACCTCCAGATGTTGCAAAACTACAACACCCAGCATGCAACATCTGGAGGTCCGCAGGTTGTAGACCACTGTCCTATACTTTACATTGCACGGATCCCTCAACATGGGATGGTTTCAACAAATGATGGTCCGTTTGGAACGGATTACCATCGTATGTTAAGGGACAACTGTACATCACTCAGTACATAATCCTGATCATGTAAATATCATTTTTATGTGTCTAGCACCTATATTTCTCTCACAAATACCTTCTTTCTGTTGCTTATTTGGTTTGTCATCCTGTGCTCTGGAGTGGGCGTGTCCTCACACTCCTTCTCCCTGAGTCTGCTGTTCTGGGTCTCTTCATCCAATCACTGCAGGCTGCTCTGTAACCCCCTCCTCTTGTTTTTCATGCTGCAGTCTGATTGGACAGGAGTGAGCACAGAAGAGTACTAGTCCCGCCCTCACTTCCTGGACTTTGTACCTGTGGTAACAGGGTGTCATGCAAACGGCAGGTGAAATTACCCTAGGGACAGATGGCATTAACCCCTTGTATTCGTGACACCAGGGTGTGGTTAATCCTCAATACCAACCGAAGGTATACCGCTAGATCCTGGGCTAGGCTCGGGGGCTATAATGACTCCAAGTTACGGATAACGGTAGCTTTACTGAGGTTAGACAGGTGTAAAAGTCTATACAGTTCAGCCAGGGCCCATGGAGGTGACCAGTGACCCAGAGACTTTAAAGGGGTAGTCTAGTGGTGAAAAACGTATCCCCTATCCTAAGGATAGGGGATAAGTTTGAGATCGCGGGGGGTCCGACCGCTGGGGCCCCCTGTGATCTCTCTGTATGGGGGCCCGGCTCTCCGGCCAGATAGCGGGTGTCGACCCCCGCACGAAGCGGCGGCCGACACGCCCCCTCAATACATCTCAATGGCAGAGCCGGAGATTGTCGAAGGCTGCGCTTTGGCTCTGCCATAGAGTTGTATTGAGGGGGCGTGTCGGCCGCCGCTTCGTGCGAGGTCGACACGCCCCCTTCCCGCGGGATGTCGGGGCTCCGTAGAGGAGATCGCAGGGGGCCCCAGCAGTCGGACCCCCCGCGATCTGCAACTTATCCCCTATCCTTAAGATAGGGGATAAGTTGTTCACCACTGAGTCACCACTGGACTACTCCTTTAAAGGGGTACTCTGGTGTAGAGTATTACTGCTCCGTTCTGCCCGGGCTGCAAAAAAAATGAAAATGAACCATCACTCACCTCCCTGGGTTCCCGCGGAGCGCCACTACAGCTGATCGGTCCTCCGGTCCATCTTCTTCATACTTCCGTGTGTAACGAAGCGCCACATGAGGCTCATGTGACGCTTCTTTACACCCGGAAGTATGAAGAAGATGGACCGGAGGACCGATCAGTTGTAGTGGTGCTCCGCGGTAACCCAGGGAGGTGAGAGATGGTTTATTTTCATTTTTTTTGCAGCCCGGGCAGGACGGAGCAGGAGTAGTCTGCACCAGAGTTCTCCTTTAAGGGCTTGTTGGGACTTTTAGTTGAGGGGGTCAATTTAATGCAGGCCTTTTAGCTGATTATAGCAAAACTTTTAGCCGACTGACGCCATTCCACGTGGATACCAAGAGCCCCCGAAGAAGTAGGATTGTGTGGCCGGTGCTTGGCGAAGGTGGTGGTTCTGAAAGAGGTTCTCCATTCATCACCTGTTACATCCCGCCCCACTCGTGACATCACGACCACGCCCACTCAATGCAAGTCTATGGGAGGGGGCGTGACGGCACAGACTTGCATTGAGGGGGCATGGCCGTGACGTCACGAGTCTCCGTCCTACATCGCCAGTGATCCGAAGTTCGCACCGGGGACCGGATGTCTGGGGGTGCCGCAGCCTAGATCGTAGTGGTCCCCAGCGGCAGGACCTCCTAATCAAACCTGAGATGGATACAAGATTGAGGAACCTATTTCGACTTCTTCAGTCGGCGCCGAATAATTTGTTCCTAGATGAGGCCACGTGTCCTTCAAAAATCTGCTAAAAAACACCCAATAAATTAGAATACTGTCCGGGCCATATGGAGGAGCGATGATTTATGGATTCTGTTAATTCATTGATTATTCCGCCGCCGTCTCTGATGTATACATCTCAGGTCTAAGAGCGTTTTCAGCAGAATGTCGCCACTTATTATGGGTCGGTGAGGCCTTTGGGGAACGCCGCTGCGGATATTTAATCTTTACCCGGAGTTCGTGTTGATCGCATCACTTTGTTTCTATCCACAAGAGATTTTTTATCAAGATATAAGTAGAGAGCAAGAGACAATGTAAGACGGGAGACCTACGGGGCTCGGGACGCAGCGATTAACCCCTTAAGGGAGATAATTCATGCCCAAAAACAAATCCCCTATCCACAGTATAGGGGATTAGTTTTGGATCGCCGGGGGTCCAACCACTGGGACCCTCAGCAATCTCCTGCACGGGCCCCTGCTTTCTCCACGTGTGAAATCACCCCCCGCTATGCAAGTCTATGGGAGGGGGCATGACGGCCGTCACCCCCCCCCCCCCATAGACTTGCAAAGCGGGGGGTGACGTCACACGGGGGTGGAGTCGGGATGTCACGATACTCCGGCCCCGTGGTCGGCACCCGGCAAGTTGTGAGCTGGCAGTGCGGCGTGCAGCTCAGATAGGTGGGTGCCGAATGCAAGATTCCGGGGGTCCCAAGCGGCGGGACCCCTGTGGTCAGACATCTTATCCCCTCTCCCTAGGATAGGGGATAAGATGTCTTAGGGCCGGAGTACCCCTTTAATTTCTCCCTCCACATTTCTTCTTCCTAATACTCCAGCGCATCATACTGCGTTCCTGGTCTCCGTTCCGCTGCCCGCAGACCTTTGCTTCGTGTCTGGTTCCTAGTTTTACTTCTCATCCTCTCCCGTTCCTTATATCAGAAATGTAGATTGGGCCCCCGGTATCTGCTCCGTACAGATGACACCCTATAAATCCTCTGTGGGTTTTCGTCTTCCCGCGGCCGGCTCTAGGCATGGATAACATGTTTTGGGCGCTAATTGTTTTTGATTTTTGTCAATGGTTAAAACTTCCACTTTTTAATCCCATGTTCCAAGGTTTGCCAGAGATGCGCTGCCGCCGTCCGCTGCGCCATTAATTGGCCGTATGATTGGAAATCTGAATGCAGGCCGGAGATAGAAAGACTTTCAGGATTCCGCCTCGCACGTGCGGCAGGTCGACGCTTTAATGTCTGTAGCGTGACAGGAGTCTAAATGGACCTGATTGAAGATCATTCCTCTCCGCCAGCAGGACGTGGAAAATTTACGCCAACTTCCCAGGATCCCCAGAGCTCAGAAATCCGCGTTTGTAATGCAGCGCATTCTCCACGCCAACAGTGCATGAGCTGGATAAGGCTCGGATTTAGGGAGGGGGGGGGGGGTTGCTCGTAAATCTCTGTGTCTTCTGCTACGCCGGATTTTTACTCTATAAGTCTCGTCAGCATCTTTTGTGTAAATTAGATTACGGCTGCGAGGAATGCGCCTTAGTTAACTCTTTGCGGAGTCGACAATCCCAGGTCCGGTTGGGGGCCTTGGAAATTAGGAGGTATCTAAAGAGCCTTCAGAGAGTGTTTGTGACTTGTACATTTTTCTTGAGGCGAAAAAAGTGAGAAAAACACCAAACCGAGACGTTCTTCATACCATCTAAGTAGAAATTTTAAAGAGTACCTGTCACCAAATAAAACTTTTATTATATTGTTCCTTGTGTAATTCGCAGACACTTTCCCATTCACTTGCTTTTAAAATTATCAACATAAATATGTTTCAAATGTAATATAAAAAACAGCCACTAGGTGGCTCTGTTCGGTTTCCTGCCACAATTAATACAGTGAGTTTGGTCTCCTCCCGGCCTGGAAGGAGACCAAACTCAGGAAGTGCTTCTCAGCACTCAGCTTGATTGACCAGAAAGTGAAAGCTCCACAGATTCTCACAGAAAGCGGCACAGACTGAAAGCTGCAGGAGAGCCTCACTGATCGCAACACAGACTGAAACATGCACAGAGCCTGAGGTCTTTTATACTTTACAGCACTGCAACCATGTGAGGGCAGAAGTAGCCCCCCTGCAGGCTTCAGTGATGGCATGCCTGCTGGGAAACGCCCACGTTCTCCTGCTGGGAGGTTGCACTATGTGAGCACGAAGAAAGGTAAGATACACAGCTTTTTAAAGCTCTGACATTTTTTTTAAGGGCTGGAGGGGTATTAGGAGTAGTTAGGGAACATAGACTGAGTTAGCTTAGAACTGTTTATTTGGTGACAGGTACTTTTTAACTATATACTCCTAGAGAGGTGGTCTTCCTAAATGTGAAGGCCATAATCTGTAATATATGAGACTAAAGGGAACCTGTCATCAGATGTTACCATATATAACGCATGGAAATGCATTAAAGATGGTAAAATCTTCTTACTTACAGAGGGGGCTAACTACTACATGGGGGCACAGAGGGGGCTAACTACTATATGGGGGCACAGAGGGGGCTAACTACTACATGGGGGCACAGAGGGGGGGGCTAACTACTATATGGGGGCACAGGGGGGGCTAACTACTACATGGGGGCACAGAGGGGGCTAACTACTATATGGGGGCACAGAGGGGGCTAACTACTATATGGGGGCACAGAGGGGGCTAACTACTATATGGGGGCCAGAGGGGGCTAACTACTGTATGGGGGCACAGAGGGGGCTAACCACTATATGGGGACACAGAGGGGGCTAACTACTATATGGGGGCACAGAGGGGGCTAACTACTATATGGGGGTACAGGGGGGCTAACTACTACATGGGGGCACAGAGGGGCTAACTACTATATGGGGGCACAGAGGGGGCTAACTACTATATGGGGGCACAGAGGGGGCTAACTACTATATGGGGGCCAGAGGGGGCTAACTACTGTATGGGGGCACAGAGGGGGCTAACTACTGTATGGGGGCACAGAGGGTGGTAACTACTGTATGGGCCTAAATACAATATGAAGACACAAAGAGGGTCTACCTTCTATGTGGGGGCACAACATGGGCATTGCGTCTGGCAATACAGGTGGGGATCATATAGAGGTGACGATGGTGCTGGAATGAGAAGTCTAAATTGTTTGTCCAATAGATTATGTGGAAAAGAGTCATGGCCAAGATCTCTGAGCATGCTGGGAGTTGTAGTTTGCAACAGCTGGAGGCGGGTGTCCGGGCATGCTGGGAGGTGAAGTTTTGCAACATTTGGAGGGCCACATCTGGAGGGCACACCGGGATGAGATGAGAAGGAAGCCTTTATTTACCTTTCAGGGACAATGTGGATCCTCTGGAGAAGGCAGACAGGTTTTTTCCATAGTTACAATGTATAGCAATGTTCCATTCTGTATTTCTCGGCTTTCCAAGTCTTTCTGTTTGCTGATTTTGCCATCTTTTCCCCGGAGTGCTTCCTATTGACAAGCTGCTCTGCACAGTCATGGATTCTCCAGTTCGCTCTTATTAAACCAATTGTAATAAAGATAAAAAGCCGCAGTAATGAGCGGATCACAGAGCGCATGTAAATAGGCCACTTATGTGGTTAGGAAACAAGACGCTGCCATGTGTCATCAATCAGCCATAGGCAGACGCCATCTGGGAGCGCAAAATAATCTATTCAACCTGGGCGCGCGCTCTCATCCCCTGGTGACAGGAAGGATATGAGAGGAGCGCCAGGTAACAGGGAGAGAGGGGGCGACGTTCTAGGATTTGGGACGGTCACATGATTTGTCAGGGCTGGTGCAAGGATTTTGTCACACTAGGCAAAAGCTAATATTGACACTGTAACAAACCTCCTCCTCATGTAATCTCCTTACTACTGAGATGACACACTGTAACAAACCTCCTCCTCATGTAATCTCCTTACTACTGAGATGACACACTGTAACAAACCTCCTCCTCATGTAATCTCCTTACTACTGAGATGACACACTGTAACAAACCTCCTCCTCATGTAATCTCCTTACTACTGAGATGACACACTGTAACAAACCTCCTCCTCATGTAATCTCCTTACTACTGAGATGACACACTGTAACAAACCTCCTCCTCATGTAATCTCCTTACTACTGGGGTGACACACTGTAACAAACCTCCTCCTCATGTAATCTCCTTACTACTGGGGTGACACACTGTAACAAACCTCCTCCACATGTAATCTCCTTACTACTGGGGTGACACACTGTAACAAACCTCCTCCTCATGTAATCTCCTTACTACTGGGGTGACACACTGTAACAAACCTCCTCCTCATGTAATCTCCTTACTACTGGGGTGACACACTTTAACAAACCTCCTCCTTATGTAATCTCCTTACTACTGGGGTGACACACTGTAACAAACCCCCTCCTCATGTAATCTCCTTACTACTGGGGTGACACCCTGTAACAAACCCCCTCCTCATGTAATCTCCTTATTACTGGGGTGACACACTGTAACAAACCCCCTCCTCATGTAATCTCCTTACTACTGGGGTGACACACTGTAACAAACCTCCTCCTCATGTAATCTCCTTACTACTGGGGTGACACACTGTAAAAAACCCCCTCCTCATGTAATCTCCTTACTACTGGGGTGACACACTGTAACAAACCTCCTCCTTATGTAATCTCCTTACTACTGGGGTGACACACTGTAACAAACCCCCTCCTCATGCAATCTCCTTACTACTGGGGTGACACCCTGTAACAAACCTCCTCCTCATGTAATCTCCTTACTACTGGGGTGACACACTGTAACAAACCCCCTCCTCATGTAATCTCCTTACTACTGGGGTGACACACTGTAACAAACCCCCTCCTCATGTAATCTCCTTACTACTGGGGTGACACACTGTAACAAACTTCCTCCTCATGTAATCTCCTTACTACTGGGCTGACACACTGTAACAAACCTCCTCCTCAATTAATCTCTTTACTACTGGGGTGACACACTGTAACAAACCCCCTCCTCATGTAATCTCCTTACTACTGGGGTGACACACTGTAACAAACCTCCTCCTCATGTAATCTCCTTACTACTGGGGTGACACACTGTAACAAACCTCCTCCTCATGTAATCTCCTTACTACTGGGGTGACACACTGTAACAAACCTCCTCCTCATGTAATCTCCTTACTACTGGGGTGACACACTGTAGCAATCCTCCCCCTCCTCATGTAATCTCCTTACCACTGGGGTGACACACTGTAACAAACCTCCTCCTCATGTAATCTCCTTACTACTGGGGTGACACTGTAACAAACCTCCTCCTCATGTAATCTCCTTACTATTGGGGTGGCACACTGTAACAAACCTCCTTCTCATGTAATCTCCTTACTACTGGGGTGACACACTGTAACAAACCTCCTCCTCATGTAATCTCCTTACTACTGGGGTGACACACTGTAACAATCCTCCCCCTCCTCATGTAATCTACTTACTACTGGGGTGACACACTGTAACAAACCTCCTCCTCATGTAATCTCCTTACTACTGGGGTGACACACTGTAACAAACCTCCTACTCATGTAATCTCCTTACTACTGGGGTGGCACACTGTAACAAACCTCCTTCTCATGTAATCTCCTTACTACTGGGTTGACACACTGTAACAAACCTCCTCCTCATGTAATCTCCTTATTACTGGGGTGACACACTGTAACAAACCTCCTTCTCATGTAATCTCCTTACTACTGGGGTGACACACTGTAACAAACCTCCTCCCCATGTAATCTTCTTACTACTGGGATGATACACTGTAACAAACCTCCTCCTCATGTAATCTCCTTACTACTGGGGTGATACACTGTAACAAACCTCCTCCTCATGTAATTACTTTAGTACTGGGGTGACACGGTGGGGCTGGCTGGGCGGCGCCCCCATCTTGCAGCGTGCAGAGTGGCGCCCCCATTAAGAGGGCGCTCTAGGCGGCAGCCTATTTTGCCTGTAGGTAGCGCCGGCCCTGTGACCACTCTTGGTATGGACAGGTCTAGAACCTTTGAGCCTCGTTGTGATGTCCCGAGGTCTCACGTACGGTATTATAAATATGTCCGTCTTAGGATCCTGTCATGTGATCTATGGCTCCATGTTTTAACCCTTATAATGATTTCTGCACCGCACGTCATCCCTGCTGGTCTTCACATGGTCTCCATAACTTCCTTCCCTCCATCCAGATCTATTGACTCGGAATTGATTAAATCAGCTTTTTATGGCTCCTGAGAGGACAGGCAAGGAAAGATGAATAGACCGGACATTGATTGGAAGAAGCGGCTCTTAGAGGGGATTGTGAAGGTTGTGATCCAATGGTCAGACGTGTATTAAAATGTTATTTAGGGACATTAAAGGGGTACTCCCGGGGAAACCTTTTCTTTTCTTTTCTTTTTTTAAATCAACTTGTTACGCCTAGCGCTCCGGGTCCCCGCTCCTCCCCGGAGCGCTCACGGCGTCTTTCTCCCTGCAGCTCCCCGGTCAGTCCCGCTGACCGGGAGCGCTGCACTGTCATGGCCGTTGGGGACGCGATTCGCACAGCGGGACGCGCCCGCTCGCGAATCGCGTCCCAGGTCACTTACCCGTTCCCGTCCCCTGCTGTCATGTGCTGGCGCGCGCGGCTCCGCTCTCTAGGGCGCGCGCGCGCCAGCTCCCTGAGACTTAAAGGGCCAGTGCACCAATGATTGGTGCCTGGCCCAATTTGCTTAATTAGCTTCCACCTGGTCCCTGACTATATCTAACCTCCTCCCATGCACTCCCTTGCCGGATCTTGTTGCCCTTGTGCCTAGTGAAAGCGTATTGTGTGTCTAAAGCCTGTGTACCAGAACTTCTGCTATCCACCCTGACTACGAACCTTGCCGCCTGCCCCCGACCTTCTGCTACGTCCGACCTTGCTTCTGTCTACTTCCTTGTACCTCGCCTATCATCAGCAGTCAGAGAGGTGACCCGTTGCTAGTGGATACGACCTGGTCACTACCGCCGCAGCAAGACCATCCCGCTTTGCGGCGGGCTCTGGTGAAAACCAGTAGTGACTTAGAACCGGTCCACTAGCGCGGTCCTCGCCAATCCCTCTCTGGCACAGAGGATCCACTACCTGCCAGCCGGCATCGTGACAGTAGATCCGGCCATGGATCCCGCTGACGTCCCTCTGCCTTATATCTCTGATATCACCACGGTGGTCGCCCAGCAATCCCGACAGATCGCCCATCTAACCCACCAGCTGTCGGAAGTATTCACCATTGTGCAGCAACTTCAGTCGCAACTTCAGCAGCAATCATCTCCTCAGCGAGTGGCCACTCCTAGCCTCCGCCTGTCCTTGCCGGACAAATTTAATGGGGACTCTAAGTCTTGCCGTGGCTTCCTTTCGCAATGTTCTCTGCACTTGGAGATGATGTCGGACCAGTTTCCTACTGAAAGGTCTAAGGTGGCTTTCGTAGTCAGCCTTCTGTCTGGAAAAGCCCTGTCATGGGCCACACCGCTCTGGGACCGCAATGACCCCGTCACTGCCTCTGTACACTCCTTCTTCTCGGAAATCCGAAGTGTCTTTGAGGAACCTGCCCGAGCCTCCTCTGCTGAGACTGCCCTGCTGAACCTGGTCCAGGGTAATTCTTCCGTTGGCGAGTACGCCATACAATTCCGTACTCTTGCTTCTGAACTTTCCTGGAATAATGAGGCTCTCTGCGCGACCTTTAAAAAAGGCCTATCCAGCAACATTAAAGATGTTCTGGCCGCACGAGAAACTCCTGCTAATCTACATGAACTCATTCATCTAGCCACTCGCATTGACATGCGTTTTTCTGAGAGACATCAAGAGCTCCGCCAGGAAAAAGACTTAGATCTCTGGACACCTCTCCCACAGTCTCCACTGCAATCTGCGCCTAGGCCTCTCGCCGAGGAAGCCATGCAAGTGGATCGGTCTCGCCTGACCCTGGAAGAGAGGAATCGCCGTAAGGAAGAGAATCTTTGTCTGTACTGTGCCAGTACCGAACATTTTTTGGTGGATTGCCCTATCCGTCCTCCACGTCTGGGAAACGCACGCTCGCACCCAGCTCTCGTGGGTGTGGCGTCTCTTGATGCTAAGTCGGCTTCTCCACGTCTCACGGTGCCTGTACGGATTTCTACTTCAGCCAGCTCTTCCCTCTCAGCCGTGGCCTGCCTGGACTCTGGTGCTTCTGGGAATTTTATTCGGGAGTCCTTGGTGAATAAATTCCGCATTCCGGTGACCCGTCTTGTCAAGCCACTCCACATTTCCGCGGTCAACGGAGCCAGGTTGGATTGCACCGTGCGTTACCGTACGGAGCCCCTCCTAATGTGCATCGGATCTCATCACGAGAAAATTGAATTTTTTGTCCTTCCCAATTGCACTTCCGAAGTTCTCCTTGGACTACCCTGGCTTCTACACCATTCCCCAACCCTGGACTGGTCCACTGGGGGGATCAAGAGTTGGGGTCCCTCTTGTTCCAAGGACTGCCTTAAACCAGTTCCCAGTACTCCCTGCCGTGACCCTGTGGTTTCTCCTGTATCCGGTCCCCCTAAAGTCGTTAGGGACTCTGCCTGCCACAGAAAATGCCTCTCCCCCCCTCCCAGTCCCTTCAGGCAAGCCTCTGTGTCCCCTCATGGCTCCCGTCCTTGTGTCTCCCTGCCCCGTGCCAGGCTTCACCCTCTGCCCTCCCTCCCCATTCCTACTCCTGCTGTACTGCCTGCCATTGAGGAAACCATCCATTCCTTCCCGGTGTCCTCATCCCAGGGGAGGCAGTCACCGGACAAAAAAAAGGGGAGACCTAAGGGGGGGGGTACTGTTACGCCTAGCGCTCCGGGTCCCCGCTCCTCCCCGGAGCGCTCACGGCGTCTTTCTCCCTGCAGCTCCCCGGTCAGTCCCGCTGACCGGGAGCGCTGCACTGTCATGGCCGTTGGGGACGCGATTCGCACAGCGGGACGCGCCCGCTCGCGAATCGCGTCCCAGGTCACTTACCCGTTCCCGTCCCCTGCTGTCAAGTGCTGGCGCGCGCGGCTCCGCTCTCTAGGGCGCGCGCGCGCCAGCTCCCTGAGACTTAAAGGGCCAGTGCACCAATGATTGGTGCCTGGCCCAATTTGCTTAATTAGCTTCCACCTGGTCCCTGACTATATCTAACCTCCTCCCATGCACTCCCTTGCCGGATCTTGTTGCCCTTGTGCCTAGTGAAAGCGTTTTGTGTGTTCCTAGCCTGTGTTACCTGAACTTCTGCTATCCACCCTGACTACGAACCTTGCCGCCTGCCCCCGACCTTCTGCTACGTCCGACCTTGCTTCTGTCTACTTCCTTGTACCTCGCCTATCATCAGCAGTCAGAGAGGTGACCCGTTGCTAGTGGATACGACCTGGTCACTACCGCCGCAGCAAGACCATCCCGCTTTGCGGCGGGCTCTGGTGAAAACCAGTAGTGACTTAGAACCGGTCCACTAGCGCGGTCCTCGCCAATCCCTCTCTGGCACAGAGGATCCACTACCTGCCAGCCGGCATCGTGACACAACTGGTGCCAGAAAGTTAAACAGATTTGTAAATCACTTCTATTAAAAAATCTTAATCCTTCCAGTACTTTTTAGGGGCTGTATACTAAAGAGAAATCCAAAAAAGAAATGCATTTCCTCTGATATCATGACCACAGTGCTCTCTGTTGACCTCTGCTGTCCATTTTAGGAACTGTCCAGAGCAGGAGAAAATACCCATAGCAAACATATGCTGCTCTGGACAGTTCCTAAAATGGACAGCAGAGGTCAGCAGAGAGCACTGTGGTCATGATATCAGAGGAAATGCATTTCTTTTTTATTTTATTTCTCTTTAGTATACAGCCCCTAAAAAGTACTGGAAGGATTAAGATTTTTTTTAATAGAAGTCATTTACAAATCTGTTTAACTTTCTGGCACCAGTTGATTTAAAAAAAAAAAAAAAAAAAAAAAAGGTTTCCACGGGAGTGCCCCTTTAAGAAAAGGTTTCTGCAAAGGATAAGGGATAAGATGTCTGATCTCGGCTTCCGCACCCCAGACATCCTGTGCACAGAGCAAACTTCGCTCCGTGCCGGATGATTGGCGATGCGGAGGGTCGTGATGTCACGACTACACCCCCTCAATGCAAGTCTATGGGAGGGGACGCCCCCTCCCATAGACTTGCATTGAGGGGGCGTGGCCGTGATGTCACAAGCCTCCGGAGCTTCACCCAACACTCTAAATGAATGCCGGCTGCAGTAGGGAGATCACGGGGGTCCCCCGCAATCAGACATCTTATCCCCTATCCTTTGGATAGGAGATAAGGTTAGGGGGGGAGTACCCCTTTAAAGACAACCTCTCATGAACTTATAATCCCCCCGATCACGGCCCCCATCATGATAAACCCCCCCCCCCCCTGCCTTTATTTTTATTATTTGTTAGTTTTCTACCTTGATATTGCTCAGTATTTTCTGCTCAGTCTCAGTCAGATTCACAGACTGGGAAGGGGCGTTCCCCAGCAGGCGTGACATCATCTGAAGCCATAGAGGGGAGAACTTCCTCCCTCACTCTGCTACACACAGCCCAGAGCAGTGCAGTGTGAGATGAGCTATGATTGGCTAAGGCCAATCTCTGTGCAAGAGATGGAGGGAAATGTTCTCTTGACAAGTAGGGAGACACCTAGTGGCAGCTTTTCTTAAGACACAAATAAAACATAGAAAACTTCATTTTTTCTTTTATTTACTTTTTTTCATTTTTAGAAAAAATTTTCTTATTTACCATAAGGAGTGCCATAGCAAATATTATTTTTAATGAGAGCGCCCATTTAAGAAGGAAAACCAAACCACAACAATAAAAAGGACTTAAAGGGGTACTCCGGTGGAAAACAATTTATTGTAAATCAACTGGAGATTTGTAAATTACTTCTATTTAAAAATCTTATTCCTTCCAGTACTTATCAGCTGCTGTATGATCCACAGGAAGTTCTGTCACTTTTCCAATTTATTGTAAATCAACTGGAGATTTGTAAATTACTTCTATTTAAAAATCTTAATCCTTCCAGTACTTATCAGCTGCTGTGTGTTCCACAGGAAGTTGTGTAGTTCTTTCCAGTCTGACCACAGTGCTCTCTGCTGACACCTCTTTCTGTATCAGGAACTGTCCAGAGCAGGAGAGGTTTGCTATGGGGGATTTGCTCCTACTCTGAACAGTTCCTGACACGGACAGAGGTGTCAGCAGAGAGCACTGTGGTCAGACTGGAAAGAACTACACAACTTCCTGTGGAGCATACAGCAGCTGATAAGTATTGGAAGGGTTAAAGGGGTACTCCGGTGGAAATCATTTGCTTTTTAAATCAACTCGAATATGGCCCCTGCCGCTCATCACTAGTTATAATACGGTGTAAATCGCTTCTATTCCCTCCGTGCGCCAGTTTGTACCGTTTTCATACCAAGGACCAACCCCCGGAAGTGCTGAAGTGCAGGTGCACCTCGGGCTATTTTTTGCGACTTTTTCTAACCTATTAAGAACCAAGGGCGTACGCTCTTGTGTTCTGGTAATTACGGACAAATGGCTTAAAGGGGTACTCCACTGGCCAGCATTCGGAACATTTAGTTCCGAACGATGTGTGCGCGCCCGCTGCGTGTCAAATCACGTCCCCTCAATGCAGGTCTATGGAAGGGGGCGTGAACGCTGTGTGCATGCTGCGGGGTTCGGCCACGCCTTTTCGTGACTTCGCGAATATTCGTGCTCAACACTACTGATCACAGAGTCTTAAGTGAAAGTGGAACTTGACGGTTGCTCCGTGGAGTTCTCGGAGCCCCCGCAACGTGATCTTACCCAGGCGGTATCATTGGATCGCCGATCCTACCGTGTAATGCTATGCTGTAGGCTCTGTGCATGAGAAAAGCCGGGGCGCCGGGCAGGAGATCGCGGGGGTTCCTGTGGTTGGATCCCCCATGATCAGACACCCCTATCCTGTGGACAGAGGATAAGACGTTAAGTAGCAGAGTTCCCCTTTAAAGGGGTACTCCACTGGAAAAAACATTTTTTTTATATCAACTGGTGCCAGAAAGTTAAACAGATTTGTAAATAACTTCTATATAAAAATCTTAATCCTTCCAGTACTTATCAGCTGCTCTATGCTCCACAGGAAGTTGTGTAGTTCTTTCCAGTCTGACCACAGTGCTCTCTGCTGCCACCTCTGTTCATGTCAGGAACTGTCCAGTGTAGGAGCAAATCCCCATAGCAAACCTATGCTGCTCAGGACAGTCCCTGACACGGACAGAGGTGTCAGCAGACAGCACCAAAAAAAAAAAAAAAATTGTTTTGCAGTGGAGTACCCCTTTAAGCTCAGTTATGCTGAGGGTGAACTGCCTCCTTACAGGATGCGTGGATCAATACGACAAAAGCTCCTCAGACATTCGGAAAAAAAAATGTTCCTATTCGAGAGGGAGCAGCTGGACGTCTCCCAATCTTGAATGATAAATTCCGAGTCGCCTTTCTTCCGCAGAATATCTGACGGCTCGTAGACGACATCTGCAGACAGACTCTTCCAGCCGCGTTAGCATCAAGAACATTCGCGCGCTCTCACGGAGACCCGAAGGCAGGTTCAGCCATAGCGCGGCCACTTTCATACATCAGCCGAAATGAAATACAACGCTGCACATCGTGTTCTGCACCGCGACATCTGCGGCTATTTGTCTCCCTGACTGATGATCCTCCTGACTAACTTTTATTTATCAGCAATATGGCCGTTCCCCCCATACATGCCTGTACCTGGAGTTACCAGACCCTCGTCCTGGATGATGAATCTTAGTGACAAAAAATCATCCCCCCCCCCCCCCCCACTCCGATGCCCTCATGACCTAAAACTTTCTTAGTATAATTTATAATAAAATCTCATTTTTATAGAAATCATGGCTTATAAAAAAAAGACCTCTAGGGGTCCCCATACCATCCAGAACATAATCCTGTCCGGCTGCAGCATCATCTTTGTCCCAGCTGAAGCACAGGCAGGGACAAAGTCCAGGAAGTGAGGGCGGGACTAGCATTCCTCTGTGCTCACTCCTGTCCTATCAGACTGCAGCATGAAAACAGAGAGGAGGGGGTTACAGAGCAGCCTACAGTGATTGGATGAAGAGACCCAGCACAGCACAGCAGACTCAGGGAGGAAGTGAATGCATGGGGAGAGGGCGGGACTAGCACTCCTCTGTGCTCACTCCTGTCCTATCAGACTGCAGCATGAAAACAGGAGGGGATTACAGAGCAGCCTGCAGTGATTGGATGAAGAGACCCAGCACAGCACAGCAGACTCAGGGAGGAAGTGAATGCATGGTGAGTGAGGGTGGGACTAGCACTCCTCTGAGCTCACTCCTGTCCTATCAGACTGCAGCATGAAAACAGAGAGGAGGGGGTTACAGAGCAGCCTACAGTGATTGGATGAAGAGACCCAGCACAGCACAGCAGACTCAGGGAGGAAGTGAATGCATGGGGAGAGGGCGGGACTAGCACTCCTCTGTGCTCACTCCTGTCCTATCAGACTGCAGCATGAAAACAGGAGGGGATTACAGAGCAGCCTGCAGTGATTGGATGAAGAGACCCAGCACAGCACAGCAGACTCAGGGAGGAAGTGAATGCATGGTGAGTGAGGGTGGGACTAGCACTCCTCTGAGCTCACTCCTGTCCTATCAGACTGCAGCATGTACACGAGTGTTTCCCAACCAGGGTGCCTCTAGCTGATGAAAAACTA
Source organism: Hyla sarda (assembly GCF_029499605.1). Lineage (NCBI taxonomy): Eukaryota > Metazoa > Chordata > Amphibia > Anura > Hylidae > Hyla > Hyla sarda. The sequence goes on along the minus strand of NC_079200.1, from coordinate 6,734,165 downwards.
CAACTCCCAGCTTGCCCGGACAGCCTTTGGCTGTCCGGGCATGCTGGGAGTTGTAGTTTTGCAACAACTGGAGGCACACTGGTTGGGAAACACTAATGTAAACAGAGATGAGGAGGTTACAGAGCAGACTGCAGTGATTGGATGAGGATGCACAGCACAGCAAACTCAGGGAGGAAGTGAATGCATGGTGAGTGATGGCGGGACTAGAACTCCTCTGTGCTCACTCCTGTCCTATCAGACTGCAGCATGTAAACCAGTGTTTCCCAACCAGGGTGCCTCTAGCTGCTGAAAAACTACAACTCCCAGCATGCCCGGACAGCCTTTGGCTGTCCGGGTATGCTGGGAGTTGTAGTTTTGCAACGACTGGAGGCAGCCTGGTTGGGAAACACTAATGTAAACAGAGAGTAGGGGGTTACAGAGCAGCCTGCAGTGATTGGATGAACAGACCCAGCACAGCACAGCAGACTCAGGGAGGAAGTGAATGCATGGTGAGTGAGGGCGGGCTCAGTGCTTGCTTTGGACAAGCCCCCTTCCTGAGCAGTGGATGTCAGAATGAGTGAGCAGCAGAACAGAGGGATTTGTGAGCCAAATACGGAAGCTAGACACATAAAAAAAAGACATGTAAAGAATCTGCATGACCGGGTGAGGAACATATAGAAGTATTATTTTATCTGTGATATGGCGGGTGCGCTTTAGTATTGACCTTGGTTGTAGTAGACAACGTCCCCCGGTAATATTATAGAGAGGATCTACGGCTGGTAATGTGGATCAAGGAACAGCTAATACTCATACACGCGCGTCCTACGTAAATCCACGCGTACCGGTGACGCTTTAATGAAACCATAAAATAGAATGTATTGCGGGGAGGATAACATGCATAAAAAGGATGAAAGACCCGCACGTAAAATGAATAAAATGCAGAAAGAGGCCGGGAATAAGACGAAGCTGATCTCCACAATAATGGGAACAGATTGGACGATTCACAAAGGAGAATTCGGGTCAATGGGAAGGTTCATCGGGGGAGATTTATCAAAATCTGTGCAGAGGACACCGCTGTCCATGTCAGGAACTGTCCGGAGCAGGAGAGGTTTGCTATGGGGATTTGCTTCTACTCTGGACAGTTCCTGAGACAGACAGAGGTGACAGCAGAGAGCACTGTGGTCAGACTGGAAAGAACTACACCTTTAAAAAAAAAAAAAAAAAAAAATTGTTTTACAAAACTTTTTGTAAATGTCATTGGGCAATAAACAAATGTTATATATATATATATATATATATATATATATATATATACAGTCATGGCCGTAAGTGTTGACACCCCTGGAATTTAACATATTAACATAGTAACACAGGTTTTGCTATACACATGTTTATTCCCTTTGTGTATATATATATATATATAGATCTCTCCTCTGTATATATATATATATATAGATCTCCTCTCCTCTGTATATATATATATATATATATATATATAGATCTCCTCTCCTCTGTATATATATATATATATATAGATCTCCTCTCCTCTGTATATATATATATATATATTGCAGTAACACAGGTTTTGCTACACACATGTTTATTCCCTTTGTGTGTATTGGAACTAAACCAAAAAAGGAGGAAAAAAAGCAAATTGGACATAATGTCACCAAACTCCAAAAATGGTCTGGACAAAATTATTGGCCCCCTTAACTTAATATTTGGGTGCACACCCTTTGGAAAAATAAGTGAAATCAGTGTCTTCCTATAACCATTAGTGTTGAGCGGCATAGGCCATATTCGAATTCGCGAATATTCGCGAATATATGGACGAATATTCGTCATATATTCGCGAATATTCGCATATTCGTTATATTCCCGTTTTATTTTCGCATATGCGAACATTCGCGTATGCGAAAACTATCATATGTGCATATTGGCATACACAAAATTAGCATCCGCGAAGAATTCGCATATACGAAAATTAGCATATGCTAATTTTCGCATATGCGAATTTCCGTACGCCAGTCTCACACAGTAGTATTACAGCCTTCTTTACACCACACAAGCTGGAAGCAGAGAGGGGTGATCACTGTGATGTGTACTGTGAAAAAAAACAAAAAAAAAAAACGAATATTCGTAATTACGAATATATAGCGCTATATTCGCGAAATTCGCGAATTCGCGAATATGCGATATTCGCGAATAATATTCGAATTGCGAATATTCGTGAGCAACACTAATAACCATCAATAAGCTCCTTACACCTCTCAGCCGGAATGTTGGACCACTCTTCCTATAAGCATCAATAATCTTCTTACACCTCTCAGCCGGAATGTTGGACCACTCTTCCTATAAGCATCAATAAGCTTCTTACACCTCTCAGCCGGAATGTTGGACCACTCTTCTTATAAGCATCAATAAGCTTCTTACACCTCTCAGCCGGAATGTTGGACCGCTCTTCCTTTACAAACTGCTCCTGGTCTCTTATTGGACGGCGCCTTTTCCCAACAGTAATTATAAGATCTCTCCACAGGTGATCAATGGGATTTAGATCTGGACTCATTGCTGACACTTCAGAACTCTCCAGCGCTTTGTTGTCTCCATTTCTGGGTCTTTTTGACGTATGTTTGGGGTCATTGTCCTGCTGGAAGACCCAAGATCTCGGACACAAACCCAGCTTTCTGACACTGGGCTGTATAGTGCGACCCAAAATCCATTGGTAATCCTCAGATTTCATGATGTCTTGTACACATTCAAGGCCCCCAGTGCCAGAGGCAGCAAAACAACCCAAAACATCACTGACCTCCACCATATGTCACTGTAGGTACTGTGTTCTTTTCTTTGTAGGCCTCATTTCGTTTTCGGTAAACAGTAGAATGATGGGCTTTACCAAAAAGCTCTCTCTTGGTCTCATCTGTCCACAAGACGTTTTCCCAGAAGGATTTTGGTTACTCAGGTTCATTTTGGTAAAATGTAGTCTCTCTTTTTTATGTCTCTGTGTCAGCAGTGGGGTCCTCCTGGGTCTCCTCCATAGCGGGGTCCTCCTGGGTCTCCTCCATAGTGGGGTCCTCCTGGGTCTCCTCCATAGTGGGGTCCTCCTGGATCTCCTCCATAGTGGGGTCCTCCTGGGTCTCCTCCATAGTGGGGTCCTCCTGGATCTCCTCCATAGTGGGGTCCTCCTGGATCTCCTCCATAGTGGGGTCCTCCTGGGTCTCCTCCATAGTGGGGTCCTCCTGGGTCTCCTCCATAGTGGGGTCCTCCTGGGTCTCCTCCATAGTGGGGTCCTCCTGGGTCTCCTCCATAGTGGGGTCCTCCTGGGTCTCCTCCATAGTGGGGTTCTCCTGGGTCTCCTCCATAGTGGGGTCCTCCTGGGTCTCCTCCATAGTGGGGTCCTCCTGGGTCCCCTCCATAGGGGGGTACTCTTGGGTCTCCTCCATAGTGGGGTCCTCCTGGGTCTCCTCCATAGTGGGGTCCTCCTGGGTCTCCTCCATAGTGGGGTCCTCCTGGGTCTCCTCCATAGTGGGGTCCTCCTGGGTCTCCTCCATAGTGGGGTCCTCCTGGGTCTCCTCCATAGTGGGGTCCCCCTGGGTCTCCTCCATAGTGGGGTCCTCCTGGGTCTCCTCCATAGTGGGGGTCCTCCTGGGTCTCCTCCACAGTGGGGTCCTCCTGGGTCTCCTCCATAGTGGGGGTCCTCCTGGGTCTCCTCCATAGTGGGGGTCCTCCTTGGTCTCCTCCACAGTGGGGTCCTCCTGGGTCTCCTCCATAGTGGGGGTCCTCCCGAGTCTCCTCCATAGCGTTTCATTTCATATAAATGTCGATGGATAGTTTGTGTTGACACTGATGCTCCCTGAGCCTGCAGGACAGCTTGAATATCTTTGGAACTTGTTTGGGGCTGCTTATCCACCATCCAGCCTATCCTGCGGTGACACCTTTCATCCGTTTTTCTCTTCCGTCCACACCCAGGGAGATTATCTACAGTTCCGTGGGTTGTAAACTTCTTGATAATGTTGCGCACTGTGGACAAAGACAAATCTAGATCTCTGGAGATGGACTTGTAACCTGGAGATTGTTAATATTTTCCCACAATTTTGGTTCTCAAGTCCTCAGACAGTTCTCTTCTCCTCTTTCTGTTGTCCATGCTTAGTGTGGCACACACAGACACACAATGCAAAGACTAAGTGAACTTCTCTCCTTTTTATCTGCTTTCCGGTGTGATTGTTATATTGCCCACACCTGTTACTTGCCCCAGGTGAATATAAAGGAGCATCACATGCTGGAAACAATCTTATTTATCCACAATTTTGAAAGGCGCCAATAATTTTGTACAGACCATTTTTGGAGTTTGGTGACATTATGTACAATTTGCTTTTTTCCTCCTTTTTTGGTTTAGTTCCAATACACACAAAGGGAATAAACATGTGTATAGCAAAACCTGTGTTACTGCAATATATATATATACAGAGGAGAGGAGATCTATATATATATATACAGAGGAGAGGAGATCTATATATATATATATACAGAGGAGAGGAGATCTATATATATATATATACAGAGGAGAGGAGATCTATATATATATATATATATATATATACACAGAGGAGAGGAGATCTATATATATATATACAGAGGAGAGGAGATCTATATATATATATACAGAGGAGAGGAGATCTATATATATATACACAAAGGGAATAAACATGTGTATAGCAAAACCTGTGTTACTGCAATATATATATATATACAGAGGAGAGGAGATCTATATATATATATATATATATATACAGAGGAGTGGAGATATATATATATATATACACACACAAAGGGAATAAACATGTGTATAGCAAAACCTGTGTTACTGCAATATATATATATACAGAGGAGAGGAGATCTATATATATACAGAGGAGAGGAGATCTATATATATATACACACAGAGGAGAGGAGATCTATATATATATATATATATATATACACAGAGGAGAGGAGATCTATATATATATATATATATATATATACAGAGGAGAGGAGATCTATATATATAATATACACAAAGGGAATAAACCTGTGTTACTGCAATCCTTTCCTGTGAGAAATACTTCATTTTCTAGAAACATTTCAGGGGGGACAACATTTACGGCCAGGACTGTATATATATGAATATACTGTGTGGATATATATATGTGAATATACTGTGTGTATATATATATATGAATATACTGTGTGGATATATATATGAATATACTGTGTATATATATATATGTGAATATACTGTGTGGATATATATGAATATACTGTGTGGATATATATGTGAATATACTGTGTATATATATATGTGAATATACTGTGTGGATATATATGAATATACTGTGTGGATATATATGTGAATATACTGTGTGGATATATATATATATATATATGTATATATTTATATATATATATGAATATACTGTGTGGATATATATATGTGAATATACTGTGTGTATATATATATATATGAATATACTGTGTGGATATATATATGAATATACTGTGTATATATATATGTGAATATACTGTGTGGATATATATGAATATACTGTGTGGATATATATGTGAATATACTGTGTATATATATATATATATATATGTGAATATACTGTGTGGATATATATGAATATACTGTGTGGATATATATGTGAATATACTGTGTGGATATATATATATATATATATATTTTTTTTTTGTAATAATAATACTATTTGATGTTTTATTTCGGTGCCACATTTTTCTGTTTGTCTCCCCCTTCAGGCCATTTCCCTGACCCTTTGGCCAATACTCCGCCATCTTCTTTGCACATCACAGAGGTCCCTTCTGGAGCCAGAAGTCCTCCTAAAGGAACAGAACCCGGTGAAGCTGACAACTGATGGAAATTGTGACCAAAAGTGCTCATTCCCCCATAAGAAGGGTTAATCCTTCCCTTGGCCGACCGTCCTGACCAGTTGGGTATCTAGAGATTTTTATAGCCGCAGATGGACTCTGGATCTGACTCAGCAAGAAACCTCCTGATTTGGCAAATAAGTCAACGCAGGCAGCAAAATCCTGGGGCGTCCGCGGGCGCGGTGTAACAAGGAAATGTTGGGTCGTAGTAATAAATAATGCAAATGTTCTGTTAAAGGAAATGAACCTTGATATGTTGGCATCTTATACGTATAAGGAAAATACTGATATCGCCCCCGGTGCCAACCGTGATTATGTAGTCATGGAAAGGATTACAATTTAAAGGGGTACTCCACTGCCCCACATTTTGTATCGAACGCTGGGTGCGTGCTGCAGGGGTCATGATGTCATGGCTACACCCCTAGTGATATCATGCCACACCCCCTCAATGCAAGTCTATGGGATGGGGCGTGGCTGCCGCCACGCCCCATCCCATAGACTTGCATTGAGGGGGCATGATGTCACGACCCCCGGAGCCCCCACCCAGCATTCGGAACAAAATGTTCCCAACGCTGGGGCAGTGGAGTACCCCTTTAAGAAGTATTAGTAAAGGGTCATGTTTACCCTTATAATACTAGAAAATATCACGGCCACAGAAGGTAAATCCAGTTCCTCTATGAATGGAACCATTTTGGTTCTTCGTCCAGTGTCTTGATTTTTACCCATAAAGGGTAAAGGATCCCTAAAGGATAGGGGATAAGATGTCTGATCGCGGGGGTCTTACCGTTGGGGACCCCAGCGTCCTGCGGTTCCCCAGACATCCAGTACACGGAGCGAACTTCGTTCCGTGCCGGATGACTGGCAATGTGGGGCGAAGGCTTGTGACGTTGACAAGTTGATTAAAATGATTCTGACTGCCGATATATATATATATATATATATATATATATATATATATATATATATTATTACTTATATATTTATATGTCATTTCTAATGCTGAAAAAAGATATTTGTTACCTACTCTTAACCTATATAATCTAGCTTGTTATGTGCTTACAACTAAGATAGAGACCTCGGAATGACGCCAGGAGGCCCAAGAGGAGACGTCAGAAGATAAAACATTTGAGGAGGATACAGATTGTATGGAAGGACTAAGATCTGGGATTTTCCAGATGTTTCTAAAAGAGCCGCATAAGTGAACTTAGAAATAAATAAATGCTTAAATATGCTAAAATATACAGAGATAAAGCTCAACTAACCAATCAAAATGTAACATGCTGATTTTGATGTCATAACTAACCTCCCTTTTTTGTCAAATGTAAAAACTAAATGTACTTCCTGGATTAAAGCAGACCTCTCTCTGAGAACTCTCTGATAGCATTTGGGAACTATCTGAGCTTCTTGCTGAGAGAGTTTTCTTTATGTCGACACTCAGCATTATACAGCAGCAGTCACGCACATTTTAAGGCATCTTCCGCAACCATCCTTGACAATGTCACGGTCATGTCCTGCACAACGGCCCCCTCAACGGCCACGCCCTGAATGAACAACGGGTGCAGCGATCAGACATCATATCCCCTATCCTTTGGATAGGCGATAAGATGTCTAGGGGCTGAGTACCCCTTTAATTCCCTCAACAGACATATGAACCTTCTCAGTCAGATTTCCTCATCATGGTGGGCAGTGATACTACTTACGATGTAAGGAAGGTCCAGATTAGAGATGAGCGAACTTACAGTAAATTCGATTCGTCACGAACTTCTCGGCTCGGCAGTTGATGACTTATCCTGCATAAATTAGTTCAGCTTTCAGGTGCTCCGGTGGGCTGGAAAAGGTGGATACAGTCCTAGGAGACTCTTTCCTAGGACTGTATCCACCTTTTCCAGCCCAACGGAACACCTGAAAGCTGAACTAATTTACGCAGGATAAGTCATCAACTGACGAGCCGAGAAGTTTGTGACGAATCGAATTTACTGTAAGTTCGCTCATCTCTAGTCTAGATAGCCGCTGGGGATTCCCGGAAGACAATGAGAGTAAAGCCCTGATGATGTCCCTTTACGCTTCACTACCAACAAAGCCCAATTGACTTGTCAGCATCTACGATAACCTCATTAGAATCCTACATTGATGTTCCTGGTCCTCCAGACCTCACCTGAACCTTAGGTTAAAGGGGTTCTCCACCATTAGGTGACTTTAGTACTTACCTGCCAGACAGTAATAGACATGTTTAGGAAGGATCTGTGTCTGTCTTAGAGCTACATGGCTATGTTGTGAGTCCACCATAACGCTGCTGCTTTCTTTTTATGAAATGCCTATTTCCTGTTGGAGTTCCCTTCCTTCAACTACAAGTCCCAGGATCCCTTGTTTGGAAGTGTGAGGTAATTTTTTTCCCTCCCACACATCATCCACCCATTAAAGGGGTAGTCCAGTGGTGAACAATGTATCCTCTATCCTAAGGATAGGGCATAAGTTTCAGATCATGGGGGGTCCATCTATTGGGCCCCCCCCCCCCCCCCCCCGCAATCTCTCTGTATGGGGACCAGACACGCTGGCCAGATAGCGGGTGTGAACCACCGCACAAAGTGGCGTCCAACATGCCCCTTCAATACAACTCTGTGGCAGAGCCGGAGATTGTCGAAGGCAGCGCACCGGCTCTGCCATGGACTTGTATTGAGGGGGCGTGTCGGCTTCCGCTTCGTGCAGGTGGTCAACCTGCCCCCTTCTCACGGGCTGTCGGGGCCCCATACAGGAGATCCCATTTTTCACCACTGGACTACCCCTTTAAAGCACACCTGAGCTGCCTTCCATGCTGTGCTGTGAACATTAGACCGGCTGTTTCAAAACTACAATGCCCTGCAGAATGATCTCCCTGACATGGACAGAGGTGTCAGCAGAGAGCACGGTGGTCAGACTGGAAAGGACTACACAACTTCTGTAATATACAGCAGCTGATAAGTACTGGAAGGATTAAGAATTATATATAGAAGTAATTTACAAATCTGTATAACATTCTGGCACCAGTTGATTAGAAAAATGAAATTGTTTACTACGGAGTACCCCTTTAAGGCTCCAGAACACCAGAAGACATGGAGTGTTATGTGGGGGGCCGAGTGTATACGGGGGGGCTGGTTACCGGGCCCTTTCATTATTCAACTCCATGTTTCCTTTGATGAATCATTTTAATAGCGGCAATGCATAATTAACTTCTCATTGCGTAACAGAAAGCAACGGCGTGATCCTGCTCCTCCAGATAAACAGACCGCGGGCTCGCTGCCAGGGAGGTGATTTTGGAATAATCACGGATTAACCCTATGAGCGCTGTTAAAGAAACACTACAGGCACTTTTTATTTTATTTTTATATGATATAATGCAGCATAGGCTATTATTAGAGAATAAAGTAGAGCAGTTGGCTGTCCGGGCATGCTGGAAGTTGTAGTTTTGCAACATCTGGAGGTCCGCAGGTTAAAGACCACTGATGTAGAGGTTCTTGTATATGGCTTGTGCCTACCTGTTTTAGCTGATGTGGCATGCGTGAGTGTGGCTCCATGTTGGTTTACAATTTCTTCACTGAAGTTGATTCTGTAATGCAGCCTACATTTCCAAATACCTATCTGGCTATGGGTGTGGCGTTTGATCACTGCACCTGATCATTTAATTAGCACTACAGGCACTTTTATTATTATTTTTTTTTATATATTTTATAATGCAGCATAGGCTATTATTAGAGAATAATGTAGAGCAGTGGTCTCCAACCTGCGGATTTCCAGATGATGCAAAACTACAACTCCCAGCATGCCCGGACAGCCAACGGCTGTCCAGGCATGCTGGTAGTTGTAGTTTTGCAATGTCTAGAGGTCCGCAGGTTAAAGTCCACTGATGTAGAGGTTCTTGTATATGTCTTGTGCCTACCTGTTTTAGCTGATGTGGCATGCGTGAGTGTGGCTCCATGTTGGTTTCCAATTTCTTCACTGAAGTTGATTCTGTAATGCAGCCTACATTTCCAATGACCCATCTGGCTATGGGTGTGGCGTTTGATCACTGCACCTGATCATTTAATTAGCACTACAGGAACTTTTATTATTATTTTTTAATATATTATATAATGCAGCATAGGCTATTATGCCAACGGCTGTCCGGGCATGCTGGAAGTTGTTGTTTTGCAACATCTGGAGGTCCGCAGGTTGGAGACCACTGATGTAGAGGTTCCTGTATATGTCTTGTGCCTACCTGTTTTAGCTGATGCTGCATGCGTGAGTTTGGCTCCATGTTGGTTTACAATTTCTTCACTGAAGTTGATTCTGTAAGGCAGCCTACATTTCCAAATACGTATCTGGCTATGGGTGTGGCGTTTGATCACTGCACCTGATCATTTAAATAGCACTACATGCACTTTTATTATATATTTTTTATATATATTATATAATGCAGCATAGGCTATTATAAGAGAATAATGTAGAACAGTGGTCTCCAACCTGCGGACCTCCAGATGTTGCAAAACTACAACTCCCAGCATGCCCGGACAGCCGTTGGCTGTCCGGGCATGCTGGGAGTTGTACTTTTGCAACATCTAGAGGTCCGCAGGTTAAAGACCACTGATGTAGAGGTTCTTGCATATGTCTTGTGCCTACCTGTTTTAACTGAAGTGGCATGCGTGAGTGTGGCTCCATGTTGGTTTACAATTTCTTCACTGAAGTTGATTCTGTAATGCAGCCTACATTTCCAATGACCCATCTGGCTATGGGTGTGGCGTTTGATCACTGCACCTGATCATTTAATTAGCACTACAGGAACTTTTATTCTTATTATTTTTATGTATTATATAATGCAGCATAGGCTATTATTAGAGAATATTGTAGAGCAGTGGTCTCTAAACTGCGGACCTCCAGATGTTGCAAAACTACAACTGTGTGGGTGCGGCATTTGATCACTGCACCTGATCATTTAACTAGGCTGCCAGTGCTGGAGTTTTTTGGTAGGTGAACTGATTAGACAGAAAAGTGGCTTGAGGTCAGTTCACATTATGTACACTTTTGATGAGTTGTTTTTCGAAGCGCGTTTTTTTTAGACAAATATTGTCATGAGGCAAAAGTGGCTCTACCTGCTACAAAAAAAGTTGTGTGAATGGGCCCCCAGAATCCTCAGACTCCAGTTTGATTTGTCCGGTTTCCTCTGGTGCTCCTGAACCAGTTGTTAAAATAACAGAGAATTATGGAGAATAAAGGTCTCCGAACTGGTTCCCCTGAATTCAACTGTATCTGCGTCCTCAGGACTCGCATACAATTGATTGAGAAAAAGAAATAAATCAACTGTTGGGGATGAATGTATGTATCTTGGCCAGCAGAGGGCAACGTCAGAACAATCCCCCACATTACAGAATGGGATTGGGGACAGGTGAGTATGAGGATGTGGTGTCAGAACCTTAGGGGCCACAGTATATATGTGCAGGGGTGCAGTATGTGTAGCAGTATATATCTACACGAGGCAGGCACAGAATATTGGTAAAATTAGGGGACACAGTGTATTTGAAAATTGGAGACACAGGGGAATAGTGTGAGACTGTGTTCGATTCAGAGAGTACAGTGTGTGTAGCAGTATTATATTCAGGGGCACAGTGTGTGTAGCAGTATTATATTCAGGGGCACAGTGTGTGTAGCAGTATTATATTCAGGGGCACAGTGTGTGTAGCAGTATTATATTCAGGGGCACAGTGTGTGTAGCAGTATTATATTCAGGGGCACAGTGTGTGTAGCAGTATTATATTCAGGGGCACAGTGTGTGTAGCAGTATTATATTCAGGGGCACAGTGTGTGTAGCAGTATTATATTCAGGGGCACAGTGTGTGTAGCAGTATTATATTCAGAGACACAGTGTGTGTAGCAGTATTATATTCAGGAGCACAGTGTGTGTAGCAGTATTATATACAGGGGCACAGTGTGTGTGTAGCAGTATTATATTCAGGTGCACAGTGTGCAGCAGTATTATATTCAGGGGCACAGTGTGTGTAGCAGTATTATATTCAGGGGCACAGTGTGTAGCAGTATTATATTCAGGGGCACATTGTGTAGCAGTATTATATACAGGAGCACAGTGTGTAGCAGTATTATATTCAGGGGGCACAGTGCGTGTAGCAGTATTATATTCAGAGGATACAGTGTGTGTAGGAGTATTATATTCAGGAGCACAGTGTGTGTAGCAGTATTATATTCAGGAGCACAGTGTGTGTAGCAGTATTATATTCAGAGGATACAGTGTGTGTAGGAGTATTATATTCAGGAGCACGGTGTGTGTAGCAGTATTATATTCAGGAGCACAGTGTGTGTAGCAGTATTATATTCAGAGGATACAGTGTGTGTAGGAGTATTATATTCAGGAGCACAGTGTGTGTAGCAGTATTATATTCAAGAGCAAAGTGTTTGTAGCAGTATTACATTCAGGAGCACAGTGTGTGTAGCAGTATTATATTCAGGGGCACAGTGTGTGTAGCAGTATTATATTCAGGGGCACAGTGTGTGTAGCAGTATTATATTCAGGAGCACAGTGTGTGTAGCAGTATTATATTCAGGAGCACAGTGTGTGTAGCAGTATTATATTCAGAGGCACAGTGTGTGTAGCAGTATTATATTCAGAGGCACAGTGTGTGTAGCAGTATTATATTCAGGGGTACAGTGTGTGTAGCAGTATTATATTCAGGGGTACAGTGTGTGTAGCAGTATTATATTCAGAGGCACAGTGTGTGTAGCAGTATTATATTCAGAGGCACAGTATGTGTAGCAGTATTATATTCAGAGGGTACAGTGTGTATAGCAGTATTATATTCAGAGGCACAGTGTGTGTAGCAGTATTATATTCAGAGACACAGTGTGTGTAGCAGTATTATATTCAGGGGCACAGTGTGTGTAGCAGTATTATATTCAGAAGCACAGTGTGTGTAGCAGTATTATATTCAGAGGCACAGTGTGTGTAGCAGTATTATATTCAGGGGTACAGTGTGTGTAGCAGTATTATATTCAGGGGGCACAGTGTGTGTAGCAGTATTATATTCAGGTGGCACAGTGTGTGTAGCAGTATTATATTCAGGGGGCACAGTGTGTGTAGCAGTATTATATTCAGGGGGCACAGTGTGTGTAGCAGTATTATATTCAGGTGGCACAGTGTGTGTAGCAGTATTATATTCAGGGGGCACAGTGTGTGGCATTATTATATTCAGGTGGCACAGTGTGTGTAGCAGTATGATATTCAGGGGGCACAGTGTGTGTGGCAGTATTATATTCAGGGGCACAGTGTGTGTGTAGCAGTATTATATTCAGGGGTACAGTGTGTGGCAGTATTATATTCAGGGGCTCAGTGTGTGGCAGTTGTTACGCCGAGCGCTCCGGGTCCCCGCTCCTCCCCGGAGCGCTCGCAACATCCTCGCAATCGCAGCGCCCCGGTCAGACCTGCTGACCGGGTGCGTTGCGATACCTCTCCCAGCCGGGATGCGATTCGCGATGCAGGTGGCGCCCGCTCGCGATGCGCACCCCGGCTCCCGTACCTGACTCGCTCTCCGTCGGTCCTGTCCCGGCGCGCGCGGCCCCGCTCCTTAGGGCGCGCGCGCGCCGGGTCTCTACGATTTAAAGGGCCACTGCGCCGCTGATTGGCGCAGTTGGCTTAATCAGACTATTCACCTGTGCACTTCCCTATTTAACCTCACTTCCCCTTCCCTTCCTTGCTGGATCTTGTTGCCATCGTGCCAGTGAAAGCGTTCCTTGTGTGTTCCTAGCCTGTGTTCCAGACCTCCTGCCGTTGCCCCCGACTACGATCCTTGCTGCCTGCCCCGACCTTCTGCTACGTCCGACCTTGCTCTTGTCTACTCCCTTGTACCGCGCCTATCTTCAGCAGTCAGAGAGGTTGAGCCGTTGCTAGTGGATACGACCTGGTCACTACCGCCGCAGCAAGACCATCCCGCTTTGCGGCGGGCTCTGGTGAAAACCAGTAGCAGCTTAGAACCGGTCCACTAGCACGGTCCACGCCAATCCCTCTCTGGCACAGAGGATCCACTACCCGCCAGCCGGCATCGTGACAGTAGATCCGGCCATGGATCCCGCTGAAGTTCCACTGCCAGTTGTCGCCGACCTCACCACGGTGGTCGCCCAGCAGTCGCAACAGATAGCGCAACAAGGCCACCAGCTGTCTCAACTGACCGTGATGCTACAGCAGCTACTACCACAGCTTCAGCAATCATCTCCTCCGCAGCGAGTGGCCGCTTCCGGCCTACGACTTTCCTTGCCGGATAAATTTGATGGGGACTCTAAGTTTTGCCGTGGCTTTCTTTCACAATGTTCCCTGCACTTGGAGATGATGTCGGACCAGTTTCCTACTGAAAGGTCTAAGGTGGCTTTCGTAGTCAGCCTTCTGTCTGGGAAAGCTCTGTCATGGGCTACACCGCTCTGGGACCGCAATGACCCCGTCACTGCCTCTGTACACTCCTTCTTCTCGGAAATTCGAAGTGTCTTTGAGGAACCTGCCCGAGCCTCTTCTGCTGAGACTGCCCTGCTGAACCTGGTCCAGGGTAATTCTTCCGTTGGCGAGTACGCCATACAATTCCGTACTCTTGCTTCCGAATTATCCTGGAATAATGAGGCCCTCTGCGCGACCTTTAAAAAAGGCCTATCCAGCAACATTAAAGATGTTCTGGCCGCACGAGAAATTCCTGCTAACCTGCATGAACTCATTCATCTTGCCACTCGCATTGACATGCGTTTTTCCGAAAGGCGTCAGGAGCTCCGCCAGGATATGGACTTTGTTCGCACGAGGCGTTTTTTCTCCCCGGCTCCTCTCTCCTCTGGTCCTCTGCAATCTGTTCCTGTGCCTCCCGCCGTGGAGGCTATGCAAGTTGACCGGTCTCGCTTGACACCTCAAGAGAGGACACGACGCCGCATGGAGAATCTTTACCTGTACTGTGCCGGTACCGAACACTTCCTGAAGGATTGTCCTATCCGTCCTCCCCGCCTGGAAAGACGCACGCAGACTCCGCACAAAGGTGAGACAGTTCTTGATGTCTACTCTGCTTCTCCACGTCTTACTGTGCCTGTGCGGATATCTGCCTCTACCTTCTCCTTCTCTACTAAGGCCTTCTTGGATTCCGGATCTGCAGGAAATTTTATTTTGGCATCTCTCATCAACAGGTTCAACATCCCGGTGACCAGTCTCGCCAGACCCCTCTACATCAATTGTGTTAACAATGAAAGATTGGACTGTACCATACGTTACCGCACGGAGCCCCTCCTAATGTGCATCGGACCCCATCACGAAAAAATTGAGTTTTTGGTCCTCTCCAATTGCACTTCCGAAATTCTCCTTGGACTACCGTGGCTTCAACGCCATTCCCCAACCCTTGATTGGTCCACAGGAGAGATCAAGAGCTGGGGTACTTCTTGTTTCAAGGACTGTCTTAAACCGGTTCCCAGCACTCCCTGCCGTGACCCTGTGGTTCCCCCTGTAACCGGTCTCCCTAAGGCCTATATGGACTATGCTGACGTATTTTGCAAAAAGCAAGCTGAGACTTTACCTCCTCACAGGCCTTTTGACTGTCCTATTGACCTCCTCCCGGGCACTACTCCACCCCGGGGCAGAATTTATCCTCTGTCCGCCCCAGAGACTCTTGCTATGTCTGAATACATCCAGGAAAATTTTAAAAAGGGCTTTATCCGCAAATCCTCCTCTCCTGCCGGAGCTGGATTTTTCTTTGTGTCCAAAAAAGATGGCTCCCTACGTCCTTGCATTAATTACCGCGGACTTAATAAAATCACGGTAAAGAACCGCTACCCCCTACCTCTTATCTCTGAACTCTTTGATCGCCTACAAGGCGCCCACATCTTTACCAAACTGGACTTAAGAGGTGCTTATAATCTCATCCGCATCAGGGAGGGGGACGAATGGAAGACTGCATTTAACACCAGAGATGGACACTTTGAGTATCTGGTCATGCCCTTCGGCCTGTGCAACGCCCCTGCCGTCTTCCAAGACTTTGTTAATGACATTTTTCGTGATCTCTTATATTCCTGTGTTGTTGTGTATCTGGACGATATTCTGATTTTTTCTGCCAACTTAGAACATCGCCAGCATGTCCGCATGGTTCTTCAGAGACTTCGAGACAATCAACTTTATGCCAAAATGGAGAAATGTCTGTTTGAATGTCAACCTCTTCCTTTCCTAGGATACTTGGTCTCTGGCCTGGGTATACAAATGGACCCAGATAAACTCTCTGCCGTCTTAGATTGGCCACGCCCCTCCGGACTCCGTGCTATCCAACGTTTTTTGGGGTTCGCCAATTATTACAGACAATTCATTCCACATTTTTCCACTATTGTGGCTCCTATCGTGGCTTTAACCAAGAAGAACGCCAATCCTAAGTCCTGGTCTCCCCAAGCGGAAGACGCATTTAAACGGCTCAAGTCTGCCTTTTCTTCTGCTCCCGTGCTCTCCAGACCTGACCCATCTAAACCCTTCCTATTGGAGGTTGATGCCTCCTCAGTGGGAGCTGGAGCGGTCCTTCTACAAAAAAATTCTTCCGGGCATGCTGTTACTTGTTGTCACGATGCCGGCTGGCAGGAGGTGGATCCTCTGTGCCAGAGAGGGATTGGCGTGGACCGTGCTAGTGGACCGGTTCTAAGTCACTACTGGTATTCACCAGAGCCCGCCGCAAAGCGGGATGGTCTTGCTGCGGCGGTAGTGACCAGGTCGTATCCACTAGCAACGGCTCAACCTCTCTGACTGCTGAAGATAGGCGCGGTACAATGGAGTAGACAGAAGCAAGGTCGGATGTAGCAGAAGGTCGGGGCAGGCAGCAAGGATCGTAGTCAGGGGCAACGGCAGGAGGTCTGGAACACAGGCTAGGAACACACAAGGGAACGCTTTCACTAGGCACAAGGGCAACAAGATCCGGCGAGGGAGTGCAGGGGAAGTGAGGTATATATATGGAGTGCACAGGTGAACACACTAATTAGAACCACTGCGCCAATCAGCGGCGCAGTGGCCCTTTAAATCGCAGAGACCCGGCGCGCGCGCGCCCTAGGGAGCGGGGCCGCGCGTGCCGGGACAGGACCGACGGAGAGCGAGTCAGGTACGGGAGCCGGGGTGCGCATCGCGAGCGGGCGCCACCCGCATCGCGAATCGCATCCCGGCTGGGGGCAGTATCGCAGCGCACCCGGTCAGTGGATCTGACCGGGGCGCTGCAGTAACGAGAGTGTAGCGAGCGCTCCGGGGAGGAGCGGGGACCCGGAGCGCTCGGTGTAACACTTGTGTTTTGTTTTCTAGGACCTTCTCTCCGGCGGAGAGGAACTACTCCATCGGGGACCGAGAACTACTGGCCATTAAATTGGCACTTGAGGAATGGAGGCATCTGCTGGAGGGATCAAAATTTCCAGTTATCATTTTCACCGATCACAAGAACCTCTCCTATCTCCAGTCTGCCCAACGGCTGAATCCTCGCCAGGCCAGGTGGTCGTTGTTCTTTGCCCGTTTTAACTTTTAAATTCATTTTCGCCCTGCCGACAAGAACATTAGGGCCGATGCTCTCTCTCGTTCCTCGGATGCCTCGGAAGTAGAGGTCTCTCCGCAACACATCATTCCTCCTGACTGTCTGATCTCCACTTCTCCAGCCTCCATCAGGCAAACTCCTCCAGGGAAGACCTTCGTTTCTCCACGCCAGCGTCTCGGGATTCTCAAATGGGGTCACTCCTCCCACCTCGCAGGCCATGCGGGCATCAAAAAGTCCTTGCAACTCATCTCTCGTTTCTATTGGTGGCCGACTCTGGAAACAGATGTTGTTGATTTTGTGTGGCCTGTACTGTCTGTGCCCGGGATAAGACTCCTCGCCAGAAGCCTGCTGGTCTCCTTCACCCTCTGCCTGTCCCCGAACAGCCTTGGTCTCTGATTGGTATGGACTTTATTACAGACCTACCCCCATCCCGTGGCAACACTGTTGTTTGGGTGGTCGTTGATCGATTTTCCAAGATGGCGCATTTTATTCCTCTTCCTGGTCTTCCTTCAGCGCCTCAGTTGGCAAAACAATTTTTTGTACACATTTTTCGTCTTCACGGTTTGCCCACGCAGATTGTCTCGGATAGAGGTGTCCAATTCGTGTCAAAATTCTGGAGGGCTCTCTGTAAACAACTCAATATTAAATTAAACTTCTCTTCTGCTTATCATCCTCAATCCAATGGGCAAGTAGAAAGAATTAACCAGGTCCTGGGTGACTATTTACGGCATTTTGTTTCCTCCCGCCAGGATGACTGGGCAGATCTTCTACCTTGGGCCGAATTCTCGTACAACTTTAGAGTCTCTGAATCTTCTGCTAAATCCCCATTTTTCGTGGTGTACGGCCGTCACCCTCTTCCCCCCCTCCCTATTCCCTTGTCCTCTGGTTTGCCCGCTGTAGATGAAGTGACTCGTGATCTTTCCAACATATGGAAAGAGACCCAAAATTCTCTTTTACAGGCTTCATCTCGCATGAAAAAGTTTGCCGATAAGAAAAGAAGAGCTCCCCCCATCTTTGCTCCCGGAGACAAGGTATGGCTCTCCGCTAAATATGTCCGCTTTCGTGTCCCCAGTTAGAAACTGGGACCACGCTATCTTGGTCCTTTCAAAGTCTTGTGCCAGATTAATCCCGTCTCTTACAAACTCCTTCTTCCCCCTTCTCTTCGTATTCCCAATGCCTTCCATGTCTCTCTCCTTAAACCACTCATCATCAACCGTTTCTCTCCCAAACTTGTTTCTCCCACTCCTGTTTCCGGTTCTTCTGACATCTTCTCCGTAAAGGAGATACTGGCCTCCAAGACGGTCAGAGGAAAAAGATTTTTTCTGGTAGATTGGGAGGGCTGTGGTCCTGAAGAGAGATCCTGGGAACCTGAGGACAACATCCTAGACAAAAGTCTGGTCCTCAGGTTCTCAGGCTCCAAGAAGAGGGGGAGACCCAAGGGGGGGGGGGGTACTGTTACGCCGAGCGCTCCGGGTCCCCGCTCCACCCCGGAGCGCTCGCAACATCCTCGCAATCGCAGCGCCCCGGTCAGACCTGCTGACCGGGTGCGCTGCGATACCTCTCCCAGCCGGGATGCGATTCGCGATGCGGGTGGCGCCCGCTCGCGATGCGCACCCCGGCTCCCGTACCTGACTCGCTCTCCGTCGGTCCTGTCCCGGCGCGCGTTGCCCCGCTCCTTAGGGCGCGCGCGCGCCGGGTCTCTACGATTTAAAGGGCCACTGCGCCGCTGATTGGCGCAGTTGGCTTAATCAGACTATTCACCTGTGCACTTCCCTATTTAACCTCACTTCCCCTTCCCTTCCTTGCCGGATCTTGTTGCCATCGTGCCAGTGAAAGCGTTTCCCAGTGTGTTCCTAGCCTGTGTTCCAGACCTCCTGCCGTTGCCCCTGACTACGATCCTTGCTGCCTGCCCCGGCCTTCTGCTACGTCCGACCTTGCTCTTGTCTACTCCCTTGTACCGCGCCTATCTTCAGCAGTCAGAGAGGTTGAGCCGTTGCTAGTGGATACGACCTGGTTGCTACCGCCGCTGCAAGACCATCCCGCTTTGCGGCGGGCTCTGGTGAAAACCAGTAGCAGCTTAGAACCGGTCCACTAGCACGGTCCACGCCAATCCCTCTCTGGCACAGAGGATCCACCTCCTGCCAGCCGAATCGTGACAGCAGTATTATATTCAGGGGGCACAGTGTGTGTGTAGCAGAATTATATTCAGGGATACAGTGTGTGGCAGTATTATATTCAGGGGCTCAGAATGTGGCAGTATTATATTCAGGGGCCCAGTGTGTGGCAGTAATATACCAGGGGTACAGTGTGGCAGTATTATATTCAGGGGTACAGTGTGGCAGTATTATATTAAGGGGTACAGTGTGTGGCAGTATTATATTTGAGGCGGCCCAGTGTATGGCAGTATTATATTAAGGGGTACAGTGTGTGGCAGTATTATATTTGAGGGCGGCCCAGTGTATGGCAGTATTATATTCAGGGGGTACAGTGTGTGGCAGTATTATATTCAGGGGTACAGTGTGTGGCATTATTATATTCGAGGGCCCAGTGTATGGCAGTATTATATTCAGGGGGTACAGTGTGTATAGCAGTATTATATTCAGGGGTACAGTGTGTGTAGCAGTATTATATTCAGGGGGTACAGTGTGTAGCAGTATTATATTCAGGGGGCACAGTGTGTGTAGTAGTATTTTATTCAGGGGTACAGTGTGTGTAGCAGTATTATATTCAGGGGCACAGTGTGTAGCAGTATTATATTCAGGGGGCACAGTGTGTGTAGCAGTATTATATTCAGGAGCACAGTGTGTGTGTAGCAGTATTATATTCAGGAGCACAGTGTGTAGCAGTATTATATTCAGGGGCACAGTGTGTAGCAGTATTATATTCAGGGGGCACAGTGTGTAGCAGTATTATATTCAGGGGGCACAGTGTGTGTAGTAGTATTTTATTCAGGGGTACAGTGTGTGTAGTAGTATTATATTCAGGGGGCACAGTGTGTGTAGCAGTATTATATTCAGGAGCACAGTGTGTGTGTAGCAGTATTATATTCAGGAGCACAGTGTGTAGCAGTATTATATTCAGGGGCACAGTGTGTAGCAGTATTATATTCAGGGGGCACAGTGTGTGTAGCAGTATTATATTCAGGAGCACAGTGTGTAGAGCAGTATTATATTCAGGAGCACAGTGTGTGTAGCAGTATTATATTAAGGGGCACAATGTGTAGCAGTATTATATTCAGGGGGCACAGTGTGTGTAGCAGTATTATATTCAGGAGCACAGTGTGTAGAGCAGTATTATATTCAGGAGCACAGTGTGTGTAGCAGTATTATATTAAGGGGCACAATGTGTAGCAGTATCATATTCCGGAGCACAGTGTGTAGCAGTATTATATTCAGGGGACACAGTGTGTATAAGTATTATATTCAGGGGCGCAGTGTGTAGCAGTATTATATTCAGGTGCACAGTGTGTGTAGCAGTATTATATTCAGGTGGCACAGTGTGTAGCAGTATTATATTCAGGGGGCACAGTGTGTAGCAGTATTGTATTCAGGGGCACAGTGTGTGTAGCAGTATTATATTCACGGGCACAGTGTGTAGCAGTATTATATTCAGGGGCACAGTGTGTGTAGCAGTATTATATTCAGGAGCACAGTGTGTAGCAGTATTATATTCAGGAGCACAGTGTGTGTAGCAGTATTATATTAAGGGGCACAATGTGTAGCAGTATTATATTCAGGGGGCACAGTGTGTAGCAGTATCATATTCCGGAGCACAGTGTGTAGCAGTATTATATTCAGGGGCGCAGTGTGTAGCAGTATTATATTCAGGTGCACAGTGTGTGTAGCAGTATTATATTCAGGTGGCACAGTGTGTAGCAGTATTATATTCAGGGGGCACAGTGTGTAGCAGTATTGTATTCAGGGGCACAGTGTGTGTAGCAGTATTATATTCACGGGCACAGTGTGTAGCAGTATTATATTCAGGGGCACAGTGTGTGTAGCAGTATTATATTCAGGGGCACAGTGTGTGTAGCAGTATTATATTCAGGGGCACAGTGTATAGCAGTATTTTATTCAGGGGCACAGTGTGTGTGTAGCAGTATTATATCCAGGGGGCACAGTGTGTAGCAGTATTATATTCAGGGGCACAGTGTGTGTGTAGCAGTATTATATTCAGGAGCACAGTGTGTGTAGCAGTATTATATACAGGGGGCACAGTGTGTAGCAGTATTATATTCAGGGGCAGAGTGTGCAGCAGTATTATATTCAGGGGCACATTGTGTGTAGCAGTATTATATTCAGGGGGCACAGTGTGTGTAGCAGTATTATATACAGGGGGCACAGTGTGTAGCAGTATTATATTCAGGGGCACAGTGTGTAGCAGTATTATATTTAGGGGCACAGTGTGTGTAGCAGTATTATATCCAAGGGGCACAGTATGTGTAGCAGTATTATATTCAGGGGGCACAGTATGTGTAGCAGTATTATATACAGGGGGCACAGTGTGTAGCAGTATTATATTCAGGGGCACAGTGTGTAGCAGTATTATATTCAGGGGCACAGTGTGTTTAGCAGTATTATATCCACGTGGCACAGTGTATGGCAGACAGGAATGTTGTAGAACGATATCCTCTCAGCGCGGACAGGAACAGCGGCTGGAACATAGACTTGACTGTAGACAGATGTTACCTAGGTGTAGGTATGATTACCAATAACATAGGTATAGAGAGGTTGTACTAGGGACTACATGTACTGGCTAGGAGTATCATGTGACCAAAGCATCATTCTTCTATGTACTGTAAATACAAGATTTGTTAACCCTTTACATTTTGCAATACCTCTGTGTTTGTGATAAACAAATACAATTGCAACAATACCTGATTTACACGATAAAATGAGGCGGCACTCACCGGTTCCTAGTTTTTATTTATTATATTTATTTATTATTTTATATCTTGAGTGCAGTGTCACATAAAAACAGCGGGACGACAACGCTGGCGCTGCCAGCGTTGTCGTACACCTTAACAATATAGGACGTAAATGTACACCCTGATGCCCTGGTACTTAATGCACCAGGACGTACATTTATGTCCTATACATGATGTTAGCATCGGAGTGGTGCTCGCATCATGCACGGCAGGTCACGGCTGCTATCAGCAACCAGGGACCCGATGGTAATGGCGGACATCAGCGCTCCTGCTGATGTCTAATCGTCAACAACACTTGGAATGGATGATCGGATTGGCCACGCGGCGCTGCTGGGGGGATCCAATCAGCCAAGATGTCGAACGGAAGTCCCTTCACCTGCCTCCATACATCCTCCCGACGTCTTTTTCACTGGTCTGACATCGAATGGAGGGGGCGTGGCAAGACATCAGAAGGGGCGTGGTCGTGACATCACAACCATTGCCGCAGGAACCCGGTGTTTGTTTAGAACGGAAAATTCCCCAGCAGTGGGACCCCTGCGATCAGACATCTCATCCCCTATCCTTTGGATAGAGGATAAGATGTCTAGCAGCAGAGTACCACTTTAAGGGGTTAAAAAAAAAGCTCTGAAATTGAACCGGTGAGTGCTGCCTCATTTTCTCATTTTCATTTTCTATTTTAACTTCAATATTGTAAAAATTCAATATGTCAGTAAGGAAAAAAAAAGAAATCCCTAAACCAATACCCTTCCAAAATGAAGAGTTTTAGTAACAAAATTGGGCATCAGATCTAATTTCAATAAAGTCTGCGGCCAGGGAGGCCATAAACCCGGTGTCAACCAATCCCGTAACCGACCAATCCTGGTTAATGGAAATTCCAGCCATAAGCTCCACAAGGAAATCTATAGCACAATGTAGATTACACATGAGGACAAATGCCTTTCCATACTATGGATTTGTTCACTTATAGGCGGCGGTGAGCGATGACCTTGAGTGACTTCGCGCGGCTGCCCGCCGATAACAACTATTCATTAAAATCTGATTGTGCGGAGTCGATTCGGCGGATACAGTCTGGGGCTGAAGCAGATGGAACCTTGTCCCACGCGTGAACCTCGAGAGCTAGTAATAGCTAGGCAGAAGAAAACAAAAAAAAAGAGGTTACAAGGGGACATCAGGAAATAGAATGGGCTCCGCGAGTCCGTGCTGGCAGGAAGGTGGTTATAAGGTGTAAAAAGAGAGAAAATGGAGAATAACACAGTCTACATGCTTTAGAGAACGCAATGGTCCAGAATGGATTAGGCGTTCCTCTATGTAATACCGTCAGCTCAGGTCGGAGTAATGTATTATTTCATTTTTCCAGTAGGCATAGTAAGAGTTAAGATGACGCACAGCGCCGCTCATTTTCACATCCTGTAAACAGCTTGTCATGTCTGTAGGGGTCAGAATCATGATGACCTTATCTTCTGGGCCTGAAGGGCACTGGGGATGAGCCATCTGCTTCTGCTGCCCACCACCCCTACACACTGCATGGCATATGTACCTGGCAGTAGCCCAAGTACAGAGGGGCAGAGGGAGATGGCATATGTAACTCTTTCTGTGCCGCCTTCACTTTATCATTGCCTTCATCCTATATTTAAAGATCTAGAATAATATGGACACCATGTGATCTGTAGAGCAGGTATGTGTAGGTCGGCTCCACCTGATGTTTCTAATATATCATATATTTATCTTGTAGTAGTGGTTGTTTACATGTATTCAGCTGATTTGCTTCCTATTTATAACTATTGATAAATTATGTATACTCATTTTCGGGACCTCAGTCTTTATCCAACCCCTGTTTCCCTGTGAATTGTTTCTAACAATTGTTTTATAAGCAAAAGGTGTAGACCTGATGTGTTACCAGTTTGGCTTGGGCCAGGAGATACCAGGTCACTTCCAAAAAGTGGCCCCAGTGTGGTGCCGGGCAGACAGGATCAGTGTGAAGCACTGGGAAAATATGCGAGAGGCAGAGACAACAGGTTGGGTAGTACACTGAAGAGATAGAATGGTACCAGGGGTAAGATGGCAAAAAGAGTAGTCAACAGGTTGGGTTGTACACTGAAGAGATAGAATGGTACCAGGGGTAAGATGGCAAAAAGTGTAGTCAACAGGTTGGGTTGTACACTGAAGAGATAGAATGGTACCAGGGTGAGATGGCAAGGAGCATAGTCAATAGGTTTGGTCGTACACTGGAGATAGAAGGGTACCAGTGTTGAAAAGGCAAAAAGCAAAATCAACAGGTTGGGTCATACACTAAAGAGATAGAATGGTACCAGGGGTGAGATGGAAAGAAGTGTAGTCAATTGGTTGGGTTGTACACTGAAGAGATAGAATGATACCAGGGGGGAGATGGCAAGAAGGGTAGTCAACAGGTTGGGTTGTACACTGAAGAGATAGAATGGTACCAGGGGTGAGATTTCAATGAGCATAGTCAACAGGTTGGGTCATACATTGAAGAGATAGAATGGTATCATGGGTGAGATGGCAAGAAGGGTAGTCAACAGAAATGGTCGTACACTAAAGAAATAGCATGGTATCAGGGATGATATGGCACAAAGGGTAGTCAACAGTTTGGGTTGTACACTGAAGAGATGGAATGGAACCAGGGGTGAGATGGCATGAAGTGTAGTCAACAGGTTGGGTCGTACACTGAAGAGGTAGCATAGTTCCAGGGGTGAGATTTCAAGAAGCATAGTCAACAGGTTGGGTTGTACATTGAAGAGATAGAATGGTACCAGGGGTGAGATGGAAAGTAGCATAGTCAACAGGTTGGGTTATACACTGAAGAGATAGAATGGTACCAGGGGTGAGATGGCATAAAGGATAGTCACCTGTTTGGGTTGTACACTGAAGAGATAGAATGGTACCAGGGATGAGATGGACATTAGCATAGTCAACAGGTTGGGTCGTACACTGAAGAGATAGCATGATATCAGGGGTGAGATTTCAAGAAGTATAGTCAACAGGTTGGGTCATACACTGAAGAGATAGCATGGTACCAGGGGTGAGATTTCAAGAAGCATAGTCAACAGGTTGGGTTGTACATTGAAGAGATAGAATGGTACCAGGTGTGAGATGGCAAGTAGCATAGTCAACAGGTTGGGTCATACACTGAAGTGATACAATGGAACTAGGGGTGAGATAGAAAGAAGTGTAGGTTTGGTTGTACACTAAAGAGATAGAATGGTACCAGGGGTGCGATGGCATAAAGGGATAAAGGGTAGTCAACAGTTTGGGTTGTACACTGAAGAGATAGAATAGAACCAGGGGTGAGATGGCATGAAGTGTAGTCAACAGGTTGGGTTGTACACTGTAGAGATAGAATGGTGACAGGGTAAGGCATTTTTAATGCTGCAGCTGACGTTATACACAGACCCGGCCATTGTTCAGTCTTGACACTACGTTTTTTGGGGACCTCTCCTTACTCATCATATTACCAATGCATTAACAGAATACAGACATAACGAATAGGTATGCTGCTTCCAATTCCCCCATCCCATTCACAAATTGCTTCCTTGTCCCAAACAGACCACCCTTCATGTACCCTTTTGGTTACAAAAACTGTTCTTTAAGCCAATATGGGGTGGGCAACTGGTGGGGTCTGCAACCAGTATGGTGTGGGGTTGTTGTCTCCTTTAAGGTGGTCATACGTGAAGATCTTTTATGGTCTTGGCCATTAAGGAACCTTTGTCACAATTAATTCCCAAAATGATCAATAGAAATTAACTCCCTGTGAATTGTTTATAAATATTTTACATCTTCTCCAATAACCGTTCCGGCTCCTACTCGTAATCATATAATTGTGATGTATCTGATGTGTCTGTTTAGCAGCTGTTCACACTGTCCAATCTGCTAGTTCACACTTTTGTTGAGTGGTCGTGGCCGTGAAGTCATAAGGGGGGCACGGCCGAGACATCACGAGCCCCCGACACTGCACCCAACGCTCTAAACGAACGCCAGGTGCAGCAGTGAGATCGCAGGGTCTTCAGTGTTGGGATTATGTCACTGCCACGCCCCCTCAACGCAAGCCTACGGGAGGGGGCGTGATGGCAGTCACGCCCCCTCCCATAGACTTGTGTTGAGGGGGCATGGCAGTGATGTCACTAGCTGGCATGGCTGCAACGTCACAAGCCTCCACTCCACATCGACAGTCATCCGGCATGGAGCAAAGTTCGCTCTGTGTACTGGAGGTCTGGGGTGCCGCAGCCAAGATTGTGGGGTTCCCCATCGGTGGGACCCCCGCGATCAGACATCTCATCCCCTATCCTTTGCTATCCTATCAGCAGGGCTTCGCTAGGTGAAGACGCAGCTTATAGTCCACTCAGTACTTTGGTTTCTCCTGTAATCGAACTCAACTTCTCTCTGCTACACACAGCCCAGAGCAGTTTAATGTGAGATGAGCTATGATTGGCTAAGGCTGCACACACCCCCTTCAGCAGTCCTGACTGCATTTCCTGATTTTGGACTTCTACCAGGCCAGAAGGAGTCCAAAGTCTGTGCAAGAGATGACAGGAAATGTGCTCTGGACAAGTAGGGAGACACCTAGTGGCAGCTTTTTTAAACTCAAATAAAACATAGAAAACTTTATTTTCTTTAAACAAAGTAAATTAGAAAGATTTTTTTATTTATCGTAAGGAGCGCAATAGGAAAAATATAGTTTTAATAACGGTGCCCATTTAACCAGTGGGATATTATTTATTTTTATTTATTTATTTTATTTATATAGCGCCTACAAATTCCCTCTGTAGAAAGATGGAAATGTAGAACTTACATATAATTAAAATGAAAAATAGAATAAAAAATGGGGAGAAAAGTCAAGTTATGGAAATAATTCATGAATATATAAGTTAAATATTAAACATTTGAGGCCTATGAGGAGTCGTAGAATGGAGGCCAACGTGACGGTAGGACACACGTGGAGGTCTATCCCAGGTGGGAATCCGCGAGATGACATATTAAAGCTGGCGAGCAGCTGGGAGCCACCGGGGGATCAGAGGAGGATTTCAGATGTCACCGCAGCCGGTAGAATGACATATTGACCCCTTATCTGCTGACACTTCGGAGGTCTCGGAGATATTGACTGAGTCCACCGGCAGTCACATCTGATTTCCTTCCAGTCGCCTGCATTAGTCTGACCAAACGGTGCTGCATCATTCATTACATCAGTGCTGTCCGCTCCCTTTATATACACATGATTTATGTCTTACAGGGAAGGTAATGAGACCACACCGGAGGTTAACCCTTCATATTACACCGCACACAGCGAAATTATGAGAAATCTGTCTACAGACGGGTGCAGGACTGGTGCAAGGATTTTTGCCATTTGACACGCTCCCCCTTACTAATGGGGTGACACACTGTAACAAACCTCCTCCTCATGTAATCTCCTTTCTACTGGGGTGACACACTGTAACAAACCTCCTCCTCATGTAATCACCTTTCTAATGGGGTGACACACTGTAACAAACCTCCTCCTCATGTAATCTCCTTACTACTGAGGAGACACACTGTAACAAACCTCCTCCATATGTAATCTCTGTACTACTGGGGGTGACACACTGTAACAAACCTCCTTCTCATATAATCTACTTACTACTGGGGTGACACACTGTAACAATCCTCCTTCTCATATAATCAACTTACTACTGGGGTGACACACTGAGGTGTTGTTGGCAGCAGCAGGAGGCGGTGTTGTAGGCAGTACCAGGAGGGGGTGTTGTTGGCAGTAGCAGGAGGGGGTGTTGTTGGCAGTAGCAGGAGGGGGTTGTTGTAGGCAGTACCAGGAGGGGGTGTTGTTGGCAGTAGCAGGAGGGGGTGTTGTTGGCAGTAGCAGGAGGGGGGTGTTGTAGGCAGTAGCAGGAGAGGGTGTTGCTGGCAGTACCAGGAGGGGGTGTTGTGGGCAGTAGCAGGAGGGGTTGTTGTTGGCAGTACCAGGAGGGGGTTGTTGTTGGCAGTACCAGGAGGGGGTGTTGTGGGCAGTAGCAGGAGGGGGTTGTTGTTGGCAGTAGCAGGAGGGCTGTGTTGTTGGCAGTAGCAGGAGGGGGTTATCGTTGGCAGTACCAGGAGTTTTTTTTTGTTGGCAGTAGCAGGAGGGGGTTGTTGTTGGCAGTACCAGGAGGGGGTTGTTGTTGGCAGTACCAGGAGGGGGTGTTGTAGGCAGTAGCAGGAGGGGGGTTTTGTAGGCAGTAGCAGGAGGGGGTTGTTGTTGGCAGTAGCTGGAGGGGGTGTTGTAGGCAGTACCAGGAGGGGGGTGTTGTTGGCAGTACCAGGAGGGGGTTTTCGTTGGCAGTACCAGGAGGGGGTTGTTGTTGGCAGTACCAGGAGGGGGTTGTTGTTGGCAGTAGCAGGAGGGGGTTGTTGGCAGTAGCAGGAGGGGGTTGTTGGTGGCAGTAGCAGGAGGGGGTTGATGGTGGCAGTGGCAGGAGGGGGTTGTTGTTGGCAGTACCAGGAGGGGGTTGTCGTTGGCAGTACCAGGAGGGGATGTTGTAGGCAGTATCAGGAGGGGGTTGTTGTTGGCAGTACCAGGAGGGGATTGTTGTTGGCAGTACCAGGAGGGGATTGTTGTTGGCCGTAGCATAAGGGGTGTTGGCAGTAGCAGGAGGGGGTTGTTGGTGGCAGTAGCAGGAGGGGGTTGTTGGCAGTACCAGGAGGGGGTTGTTGTTGGCAGTACCAGGAGGGGGTTGTGGTTGGCAGTAGCAGGAGGGGGTTGTTGTTGGCAGTAGCAGGAGGGGGTTGTTGGTGGCAGTAGCTGGAGGGGGTGTTGTTGGCCGTAGCATAAGGAGTGTTGGCAGTAGCAGGAAGGGGTTGTTGGTGGCAGTAGCAGGAGGGGGTGTTGTTGGCAGTACCAGGAGGGGGTTGTGGTTGGCAGTAGCAGGAGGGGGTTGTTGTTGGCAGTAGCAGGAGGGGGTTGTTGGTGGCAGTAGCAGGAGGGGGTGTTGTTGGCCGTAGCATAAGGAGTGTTGGCAGTAGCAGGAGGGGGTTGTTATTGGCAGTAGCAGGAGGGGGTGTTGTAGGCAGTACCTGGAGGGGGTTGTTGTAGGCAGTAGCAGGAGGGGGTTGTTGTAGGCAGTAGCAGGAGGGGGTGTTGTAGGCAGTAGCAGGAGGGGGTTGTTGTAGGCAGTAGCAGGAGGGGGTTGTTGTAGGCAGTAGCAGGAGGGGGTGTTGTAGGCAGTAGCAGGAGGGGGTTGTTGTTGGCAGTAGCAGGAGGGGATGTTGTAGGCAGTAGCAGGAGGGGGTTGTTGTAGGCAGTACCAGGAGGGGGTTGTTGTTGGCAGTAGCAGGAGGGGGTGTTGTAGGCAAGTAGCAGGAGGGGGTTGTTGTAGGCAGTAGCAGGAGGGGGTGTTGTTGGCAGTACCAGGAGGGGGTGTTGTTGGCAGTAGCAGGAGGGGGTGTTGTTGGCAGTACCAGCAGGGGGTGTTGTTGGCAGTACCAGGAGGGGGTGTTGTTGGCAGTAGCAGGAGGGGGTGTTGTTGGCAGTACCAGGAGGGGGTGTTGTTGGCAGTACCAGGAGGGGGTTGTGGTTGGCAGTAGCAGGAGGGGGTTGTTGTTGGCAGTAGCAGGAGGGGGTTGTTGGTGGCAGTAGCAGGAGGGGGTGTTGTTGGCCGTAGCATAAGGAGTGTTGGCAGTAGCAGGAGGGGGTTGTTATTGGCAGTAGCAGGAGGGGGTGTTGTAGGCAGTACCTGGAGGGGGTTGTTGTAGGCAGTAGCAGGAGGGGGTTGTTGTAGGCAGTAGCAGGAGGGGGTGTTGTAGGCAGTAGCAGGAGGGGGTTGTTGTAGGCAGTAGCAGGAGGGGGTTGTTGTAGGCAGTAGCAGGAGGGGGTGTTGTAGGCAGTAGCAGGAGGGGGTTGTTGTTGGCAGTAGCAGGAGGGGATGTTGTAGGCAGTAGCAGGAGGGGGTTGTTGTAGGCAGTACCAGGAGGGGGTTGTTGTTGGCAGTACCAGGAGGGGGTGTTGTTGGCAGTAGCAGGAGGGGGTTGTTGTTGGCAGTAGCAGGAGGGGGTGTTGTTGGCAGTAGCAGGAGGGGGTTGTTGTTGGCAGTAGCAGGAGGGGGTTGTTGTTGGCAGTAGCAGGAGGGGGTGTTGTTGGCAGTACCAGGAGGGGGTTGTGGTTGGCAGTAGCAGGAGGGGGTTGTTGTTGGCAGTAGCAGGAGGGGGTTGTTGGTGGCAGTAGCAGGAGGGGGTGTTGTTGGCCGTAGCATAAGGAGTGTTGGCAGTAGCAGGAGGTGGTGTTGTAGGCAGTAGCAGGAGGGGGTTGTTGTAGGCAGTAGCAGGAGGGGGTTGTTGTAGGCAGTAGCAGGAGGGGGTGTTGTTGGCAGTAGCAGGAGGGGGTGTTGTAGGCAGTAGCAGGAGGGGGTTGTTGTAGGAAGCAGGAGGGGGTGTTGTTGGCCGTAGCATAAGGGGTGTTGGCAGTACCAGGAGGGGGTTGTCGTTGGCAGTAGCAGGAGGGGGTGTTGTTGGCCGTAGCATAAGGGGTGTTGGCAGTAGCAGGAGGGGGTGTTGTTGGCCGTAGCATAAGGGGTGTTGGCAGTACCAGGAGGGGGTTGTCGTTGGCAGTAGCAGGAGGGGTGTTGGCAGTAGCAGGAGGGGGTGTTGTTGGCCGTAGCATAAGGGGTGTTGGCAGTACCAGGAGGGGGTTGTCGTTGGCAGTAGCAGGAGGGGGTGTTGTTGGCCGTAGCATAAGGGGTGTTGGCAGTAGCAGGAGGGGGTTGTTGTTGGCAGTACCAGGAGGGGGTTGTCGTTGGCAGTAGCAGGAGGGGGTGTTGTTGGCCGTAGCATAAGGGGTGTTGGCAGTAGCAGGAGGGGGTGTTGTTGGTCGTAGCATAAGGGGTGTTGGCAGTACCAGGAGGGGGTTGTCGTTGGCAGTAGCAGGAGGGGGTGTTGTTGGCCGTAGCATAAGGGGTGTTGGCAGTAGCAGGAGGGGGTTGTTGTTGGCAGTACCAGGAGGGGGTTGTCGTTGGCAGTAGCAGGAGGGGTGATGTTGTTGGCCGTAGCATAAGGGGTGTTGGCAGTAGCAGGAGGGGGTGTTGTTGGCCGTAGCATAAGGGGTGTTGGCAGTACCAGGAGGGGGTTGTCGTTGGCAGTAGCAGGAGGGGGTGTTGTTGGCCGTAGCATAAGAGGTGTTGGCAGTAGCAGGAGGGGGTTGTTGTTGGCAGTACCAGGAGGGGGTTGTCGTTGGCAGTAGCATAAGGGGTGATGTTGTTGGCCGTAGCATAAGGGGTGTTGGCAGTAGCAGGAGGGGGTGTTGTTGGCCGAAGCATAAGAGGTGTTGGCAGTAGCAGGGGGGGGTGTTGTTGGCCGTAGCATAAGGGGTGTTGGCAGTACCAGGAGGCGGTTGTCGTTGGCAGTAGCAGGAGGGGGTGTTGTTGGCCGTAGCATAAGGGGTGTTGGCAGTACCAGGAGGGGGTTGTCGTTGGCAGTAGCAGGAGGGGGTGTTGTTGGCCGTAGCATAAGGGGTGTTGGCAGTAGCAGGAGGGGGTTGTTGTTGGCAGTACCAGGAGGGGGTTGTCGTTGGCAGTAGCATAAGGGGTGATGTTGTTGGCCGTAGCATAAGGGGTGTTGGCAGTACCAGGAGGGGGTTGTCGTTGGCAGTAGCAGGAGGGGGTGTTGTTGGCCGTAGCATAAGGGGTGTTGGCAGTAGCAGGAGGGGGTTGTTGTTGGCAGTACCTGGAGGGGTGATGTTGTTGGCAGCAGCGGGAGGGGGTCGGTGACAAACCTGGGCATAGGGCAGCAAAAAAAAAAAAAAAAACTTCAGCGCTGATAACAATAAATTATCAACTGTTCAAGAAAGGCCAAATATGAAGTGCAGCACGGAAATCACAATACAGAGGCTGAGATCCGTCACTGACCAATAATCGCGTCTCCTGATTGTTTTATCACGATCCATTCCTTGTACTAACAAGGTGTAAGGTCATTCATGAGATGGGATTGACCCCGGCCCCTAATGGCCATACAAATCCTACATTTCCTGCTCCTGGTCTTCCCCTTTAGCAGTGAAGGAGTTAATCCGGTCATCCCTGAGGACACGATGGACAGTGATCAGATGGGGTCACACTCAGCACAATTGGACTAGGAGGTGATTGATGGGGCTCATTCTGCAGACCAGGAAACCTTGACCCAGCAGATCCCTGATTTACCTCAATGTGTCACCGCCGATGGTCACGTGACCAGTCAGGAGCGTACAGACGTCTGCTGATATATGGACGCTCCAGGGGTTATTTTTTAATTCACCTTGAAGACGTTGCGAGATCTTCAGTATTTGGGACTGGTCATGGAGTTACGACCTGTGTCCACATCAATACTCTGTGCACCACTCTGCGGACCCTTCGTAAGGTGCCATCAGGTCTTACCAGGGTTTTCCAACCAAGGTGCCTCCAGCTGTTGCAAAACTCCAACTCCCAGCATGTATGGACAGCCAATAGTCTGTCTGCCTCCTCCAGAGGATACACACTGTCCCTGAAAGGTAAATTAAGGCTTCCCTCTAATCTCAGCAGCTTTTGGCTGTCCGGGCATGCTGAAAGTAGTTTTGCAACAGTTGGAGGCGCCCTGGTTGGAAATCACGGTCATGAGTTAAAGGGGTACTCCGGTGGAAACTGGAATCAACTGGTGCCAGAAAAATAAACAGATTTGTAAAGGCAAATCCACATAGCAAA
Source organism: Hyla sarda (assembly GCF_029499605.1). NCBI lineage: Eukaryota > Metazoa > Chordata > Amphibia > Anura > Hylidae > Hyla > Hyla sarda. Next base: position 6,701,133 of record NC_079200.1, on the reverse strand, counting down.
CCTCTCCTGCTCCGCACAGTGCCGGACATGGACAGAGGTGTCAGCAGAGAACACTGTGGTCAGACAGAAAAGAACAACTCAACTTCAGCAGCTGATAAGTACTGGAAGGATTAAGATTTTTAAATAAAAGTAATTTACATATCTGTTTCACTTTCTGGCACCAGTTGATTTAAAATTTCCACGGGAGTACCCCTTTAATCGGGATATGCGCACGGCAGGCCCAGGGTTGTCTGGTTTCAGGAGACACAATACACAGGTGTGGAGGAGGAGGAGGCGCAGGGAGATAATGATGTTTGTCTCGGTCCAGAGAACTGCAGCCTCATCGATCATCCAGAGCTCTCGGGTGCAGTCTTGTATCCCCAGTCGTCTCCATAGGAAAGTGACCACATGTGCAAGACGAAAACTCTAATGTTACACCAAAAGCTGAGAGAATTTCTTTGGAATTAAAGGGGTACTCCGCCCCTAGACATCTTATCCCCTATTCAAAGGATAGGGGATAAAATGTCTGATCGCGGGGGTCCCTCCGCTGGGGACCCCTGCGATCTCCCTGCTGCACCCGGCGTCCGTTTAGAGTGTCGCGTTCAGCGCTGGAGGCTCGTGATGTCATGTCCGCGCCCCGCTTGTGACATCACAGCTACGCCCCCTCAATGCAAGTCTATGGGAGGGGGCGTGGTGGCAGTCACGCCCCCTCCCATAGATTTGCATTGAGGGGGCGTGGCCGTGATGTCACAAGCATCCGCTCCGCATCGCCAGTCATCCGGCACAGAGCAAAGTTCGCTGGGGTGCCCAGCGGCGGGACCCCCGCGATCAGGGATAAGATGTCTAGGGGCGGAGTACCCCTTTAAGACCGAGTCTCGGATTTACTCACGTAGAAAAACGCTAAAACAGGGAACTAATGAGACATTGTATCGGTCCGGTGATTCGGGGTTAACAGAGTTTGGAGACTTGTACAGGAACAATTCGAACAAAAAAAGAGAATTCTAAATGTAGCCTTTCTGCTTCTTCCGGAAAACAAAGAGGAGTTTGCAGACAAGTCACGTACGGGCGCAGGGAGAGCTCCGCATTATCGGAACAGCTTAATCCACATCATAATGAAAAGGTGGCAGGTCAATACATTGGTCATGAACGACGCGCGGTTCTCAGTGTGCGCTCGGGTAGAAGAGGATTCCTTTTTATCCCAACGAGAACTTCTCTTTGGTAATTAGCTGCGGAGAAGAGCAGCGCGGTATGGACGGACTCCTCTCCGCTGAAGGCTACAAGAAAACAGCACGAGCAGCAGTCTCCCGACATCTCAAATAAAATAAGATATATAAAGAAGACAAGTTCGGCCTCACCCACTAGATCAGGGGTACTCAACTATTTTTAGTGAGGGTCCGCTTATTCATGTCTGCCATCCGGTAAAGGTCCGAGCTGAACGCTAAGACCTGGTTCACACCGAGCGGCCTCCGTGCCATGAAGGAAAGAGCAGACGACTGAAGTGTGGAGGATGTATGACCTGAATATAATACTGCCACACACTGTACCCTCTGAATACAATACTGCCACACACTGTGCTCCCCTGAATATAATACTACCACACACTGTACCCTCTGAATGTAATACTGCCACACACTGTACCCTCTGAATATAATACTGCCACACACTGTACCCTCTGAATATAATACTGCCACACACTGTACCCTCTGAATATAATACTGCCACACACTGTACCCTCTGAATATAATACTACCACACACTGTGCCCCTGAATATAATACTGCCACACACTGTACCCTCTGAATATAATACTGCCACACACTGTACCCTCTGAATATAATACTGCCACACACTGTACCCTCTGAATATAATACTGCCACACACTGTACCCTCTGAATGTAATACTGCCACACACTGTACCCTCTGAATATAATACTGCCACACACTGTACCCTCTGAATATAATACTACCACACACTGTGCCCCTGAATATAATACTACCACACACTGTACCCTCTGAATGTAATACTGCCACACACTGTACCCTCTGAATATAATACTGCCACACACTGTACCCTCTGAATATAATACTACCACACACTGTGCCCCTGAATATAATACTGCCACACACTGTACCCTCTGAATATAATACTGCCACACACTGTACCCTCTGAATATAATCCTGCCACACACTGTACCCTCTGAATATAATACTGCCACACACTGTACCCTCTGAATATAATACTGCCACACACTGTACCCTCTGAATATAATACTGCCACACACTGTGCTCCCCTGAATATAATACTGCCACACACTGTACCCCTGAATATAATACTGACACACACTGTAACCCTGAATATAATACTACCACACACTGTACCCCTGAATATAATACTGCTACACACTGTTCCCCTGAATATAGTACTGCCACACACTGTGTCCCTGAATATAATACTGCTACACACACTGTGCTCCTGAAAATAATACTGCTACACACTGTGCCCCTGAATATAATACTGCTACACACACTGTGCTCCTGAAAATAATACCGCTACACACTGTGCCCCTGAAAATAATACTGCCACACACTGTGTATATGAATATAATACTGCTACACACACTGTACCCCTGAATATACCGTAATACTGCAACACACTGTGCAACCTGAATTTAATACTGCCACACACTTGGCCTCTGGTATATTACTACCACACACTGTTCCCCTGAATACACACTGTGCCCCTGGTATATTACTGTCACATACTGTACCCCTGAACATAATACTGCCAACAACTGTGCCCCTGAAAATAATTCTGCCACGCACTGTACCCCCTGACTATAATACTGCCACAAACTGGGCCCCTGAATATAATACTACCACGCTCTGGGCCCCTGGTATATTACTGCCACATACTATGCTCTGGTATATTACTGCCACATACTATGCCCTGGTAAATTACTGTTCCACACACTATTCCCTTGCAATATTATTGCCACATGCTGTCCCCACAATGAATGATGCCACTGTGCCCCCAGAATAAATTATGCCACTGTGCCATCAGATTTAATTATGCCAATGTGCCGCCAGACTTAATTATCCCACTGTGCCCCCAGAATTAATAATGTCACTGTGCCCCCAGAATTAATTATGCCACTGTGGCTCTCCAGCTGTTACAAACTACAACTCCCACAATGCATAGACAGAAGGTCATGATGGGAGTTCTAGTTCTACAACAACTGGAGAGTTACACGTCGGGGAACACAAATTTGGCTCCCGTCCCAGGTCCCGCACTGCTCCGCTGCTCTGGACTCTTCTAGTCAGGCCTGACCAGAGCAGATGATGCAGACAGCACTGTGGCCACTAGGTGTGAATCAGGTCTCAGCGCTTTGCTTGGACCTTTACCAGTGGCAGACCTGGACAAGCGGACCCTCACAAAAAATAATTGAGTTCCTCTGGTCTAGTATGACACAATGGTGGGCCCAGGGTAATGCACAATGTTGGGCCCAGGGTAGGGTACAATGATGGGCCCGGGGTATGGCACATTGATGGGACAAGAGTATAACACAATGGTGGGACCAGGGTATGGCACAATGGTGGGACTAGAGTATAACACAATGGTGGGACCAGGGTATGGCACAATGGTGGGAAAAGGGTATCATACAATGATGGATCCAAAGTATGACACAATGGTTAGGCCAGGGTATGGCACAATGTTGAGCCCAGGGTATGGCACAATGATGGGTCCAGAGTATGACACAATGGTGGGCCCAGGGTATGGCACAATGTTGGACCCAGGATATGGCACAATGATGTACGCAGGGTATGGCCCAATGATGGTCCCAGGGTATGGTACAATGAGGGGCCCAGGGTATGGCCCAATAATGATCCTAGGTATGGCCCAATGATGGGCTCAGAGTATGGCACAATGGTGGGCTCAGAGAATGGCAGAATAATAGGTCTAGGGTATGACACAATGGTAGGACAAGGGTATGGTATATTGATGGGCCCAGGGTAGGTTATAATGATGGGCACAGGGTATGGTACAATGATTGTCACAGGGTATGGTATAATGATGGGCACAGGGTATGGTATAATGATGGGCACAGGGTATGGCATAATGATGGGCACAGGGTATGGTATAATGATGGGCACAGAGTATGGTATAATGATGGACACAGGGTATGGTATAATGATGGGTACAGGGTATGGTATAATGATGGGCACAGGGTATGGTATAATGATGGGCACAGGGTATGGTATAATGATGGGCACAGGGTATGGTATAATGATGGGCACAGGGTATGGTATAATGATGGGCACAGGTATGGTATAATGATGGGCACAGGGTATGGTATAATGATGGGCACAGGGTATGGTAGAATGATGGGCACAGGGTATGGTATAATGATGGGCACAGGGTATGGTATAATGATGGGCACAGGGTATGGTATAATGATGGGCACAGGGTATGGTATAATGATGGGCACAGGGTATGGTATAATGATGGGCACCGGTATGGTATAATGATGGGCACAGGGTATGGTATAATGATGGGCACAGGGTATGGTATAATGATGGGCACCGGTATGGTATAATGATGGGCACAGGGTATGGTATAATGATGGGCACAGGGTATGGTATAATGATGGGCACAGGGTATGGTATAATGATGGGCACAGGGTATGGTATAATGATGGGCACAGGGTATGGTATAATGATGGGCACAGGGTATGGTAGAATGATGGGCACAGGGTATGGTATAATGATGGGCACAGGGTATGGTATAATGATGGGCACAGGGTATGGTATAATGATGGGCACAGGGTATGGTATAATGATGGGCACAGGGTATGGTATAATGATGGGCACAGGGTATCGTAGAATGATGGGCACAGGGTATGGTATAATGATGGACACAGGGTATGGTATAATGATGGGCACAGGGTATGGTATAATGATGGGCACAGGGTATGGTATAATGATGGGCACAGGGTATGGTATAATGATGGGCACAGGGTATGGTAGAATGATGGGCACAGGGTATGGTATAATGATGGGCACAGGGTATGGTATAATGATGGGCACAGGGTATGGTATAATGATGGGCACAGGGTATGGTATAATGATGGGCACCGATATGGTATAATGATGGGCACAGGGTATGGTAGAATGATGGGCAAAGGGTATGGTATAATGATGGGCACAGGGTATGGTATAATGATGGGCACAGGGTATGGTATAATGATGGGCACAGGGTATGGTATAATGATGGGCACCGGTATGGTATAATG